>NC_079199.1:2472678-2630178 GCF_029499605.1 Hyla sarda
CTGTCGTCCTGTTTTAGTAGTTTAAATGCTTTATTTTTGTCATTTATTGCCCCCTTAATGTTCTTATTCATCTATAATGGTTTTCTTTTATTTCTGACCCTTTTATTCCCATAAGGTATATACTTATTACAGTGAGAATTTATAATGTATTATATTATGGTCACTATTTCCTAGGTGTCCTTCTACCTGCACATTAGTTACTCTGTCAGGTCTGTTGGTTAATATTATGTCCAGTAGGGCGCCCCCTCTGGTCAGGTCTGTTGGTTAATATTAAGTCTAGTAGGGCGCCCCCTCTGGTCAGGTCTGTTGGGTAATATTAAGTCTAGTAGGACGCCCCCTCTGGTCAGGTCTGTTAATATTATGTCTAGTAGGGCGCCCCCTCTGGTCAGGTCTGTTGGTTAATATTAAGTCTAGTAGGGCGCCACCTCTGGTCAGGTCTGTTGGTTAATATTAAGTCTAGTAGGGCGCCCCTCTGGTCAGGTCTGTTAATATTAAGTCTAGTAGGGCGCCCCCTCTGGTCAGGTCTGTTGGTTAATATTAAGTCTAGAAGGGCGCCCCCTCTGGTCAGGTCTGTTGGTTAATATTAAGTCTAGAAGAGCGCCCCCTCTGGTCAGGTCTGTTAATATTAAGTCTAGTTGGGCGCCCCCTCTGGTCAGGTCTGTTGGTTAATATTAAGTCTAGTAGGGCGCCCCCTCTGGTCAGGTCTGTTAATATTAAGTCTAGTTGGGCGCCCCCTCTGGTAAGGTCTGTTGGTTAATATTAAGTCTAGTAGGGCACCCCCTCTGGTCAGGTCTGTTGGTTAATATTAAGTCTAGTAGGGCACCCCCTCTGGTCAGGTCTGTTGGTTAATATTAAGTCTAGTAGGGCGCCCCCTCTGGTCAGGTCTGTTGGTTAATATTAAGTCTAGTAGGGCGCCCCCTCTGGTAAGGTCTGTTGGTTAATATTAAGTCTAGTAGGGCGCCCCCTCTGGTCAGGTCTGTTGGTTAATATTAAGTCTAGTAGGGCGCCCTCTCTGGTCAGATCTGTTGGTTAATATTAAGTCTAGAAGAGCGCCCCCTCTGGTCAGGTCTGTTAATATTAAGTCTAGTTGGGCGCCCCCTCTGGTAAGGTCTGTTGGTTAATATTAAGTCTAGTAGGGCACCCCCTCTGGTCAGGTCTGTTGGTTAATATTAAGTCTAGTAGGGCGCCCCCTCTGGTCAGGTGTGTTGGTTAATATTAAGTCTAGTAGGGCGCCCCCTCTGGTCAGGTCTGTTGGTTAATATTAAGTCTAGTAGGGCGCCCCCTCTGGTAAGGTCTGTTGGTTAATATTAAGTCTAGTAGGGCGCCCCCTCTGGTCAGGTCTGTTGGTTAATATTAAGTCTAGTAGGGCGCCCCCTCTGGTCAGGTCTGTTGGTTAATATTAAGTCTAGTAGGGCGCCCCCTCTGGTCAGGTCTGTTGGTTAACATTAAGTCTAGTAGGGCGCCCCCTCTGGTCAGATATGTTGGTTAATATTAAGTCTAGTAGGGCGCCCCCTCTGGTTATGATATGTTGGTTAATATTGAGTCTAGTAGGGCGCCCCCTCTGGTCAGGTCTGTAGGTTAATATTAAGTCTAGTAGGGCGCCCCCTCTGGTCAGGTCTGTTGGTTAATATTAAGTCTAGTAGGGCGCCCCCTCTGGTCAGGTCTGTTGGTTAATATTAAGTCTAGTAGGGCGCCCCCTCTGGTCAGGTCTCAGTCTCCATTATTATCATCTCGTTCTGATTTGTTGTTTATTTCCTCAGTAATTGATCTTCTGCCTCTTCCATTATGTTTGGAGGTTTATAGCTTATAACCCGATCAGGATTTTATTATTTTTATCTCCATATATTTCTACCCATAATGACTCCACATTATGGTTTCCCTCCCGTATATCCTCCCGCAGTGCGGCCTTCAGACTGGACTTTAAATGAAGATAAACTCCTCCCCCTTTCCGTTTTGTCCGATCCTTCCTGAATAGACTATAACCCTGTATGTTACCGCCCAGTCACAGCGATCGTCCAACCAAGTCTTTGTTATACCGCGATGTCATAATCCTCCTCAGACATAACCGCTCCAAGGCATCAGTTTTATTGGTCAGACGTCTGGCATTAGTCACATGCAATTCAATGGTGTATGAAGCCTATCCCTATTAATTATCCTAACCCCTCCCCCCGCTCCTATCCCTATTAATTATCCTGACCCCTCCCCCCGCTCCTATCCCTATTAATTATTCTAACATCCCCCCCGCTCCTATCCCTATTAACTATTCTAACCCCCCCTGGTCCTATCCCTATTAACTATTCTAACCCCTCCCTCCGCTCCACCCCCAGGTATATTAATAAGTCCCCCCCCCTCTGTCTACACTATCTTCCCCTTCTATGTTGTAGGTTCCCTCCCCCCCCACTCCCTAGTTTAAACACTCCTCCACCCTTCTAGCCATCTTCTCCCCAAGTACAGTGCCCCCTCTCTACTGAGTTGCAGCCCGTCCCTACGGTAGAGCCAGTAACCGACAGCGGCCCAGTTCTACATGAACCCAACACAGAATAAAGCAGGACACCTGGCACTGCTAAGGCATTTGTGAATACGAGTTGTATGGCTATCGGGGCTAGGGTGCTCATTCAGAACAGCTGGTGTATCAGTGGTGCTCACGCTTATCCAGTTCCTGTGCAACAAATTCTCCAAGATAAGGAAAGAAAGAGGCGGATCACTCACCGGTTCGATGCTGTGCACATTATATGAAGATGAATACAGTGGCTACATACGGATAGATGTAAATGTTACAGAGCCCCGTCAGAAGCGACGGCACCATGTCATGCCCTCTGGGTGTTTCTTCAGGCCCGGAATTGACATTTCCATGAACCCAAACCCTTCCTTCCTACACCAGCTTCTGAGCCCCTGGTTTACCTCCCTAATCTCCCGCTGCCTCTCTGGTGCGGCTCGTGGTACAGGTCCCTGATCTCCCGCTGCCTCTCTGGTGTGGCTCGTGGTACAGGGAATATTTCAGAAAATATTACCTTGGAGGTCCTTTCCTTAAGCTTGAGGTCTAAGTCCCTGAAATAATTTTTAAGGACACTCCACCTACCTCTTACTTTGTCATTGGTGCCAATATGTACCATGACTGCTGGGTCCTCTCCAGCCCCACCCAGCAACCTGTCAACCCGATCCGCGATGTGCCGAACTCGTGCGCCAGGAAGACGACACACTGTTCGGCGATCCCGGTCTTTGTGACAGATCGCCCTGTCTGTCCCCCTAATAATTGAGTCCCCCACTACCAGTACCTGCCTGGCCTGCCCTGCACTCCTCCCTCCCTCCACCCTCCTGGCGGTCAGAGGCAGAGTCCTGCTGCAGTACTGCTAGCTCTGTAATGGCATTCCCCTCATCTGTCAAGCGGGAAAAATTGTTGGGGTGTCCAGATGAGGATTAGCCTCCCTGACACTTTTCCCTCTACCCCGTTTTCTAACTGTAACCCAGCTAACTGCCTGACTGTCCTGCACCTCCGTCCCACTGTCCTCCCCCACCTCTACCCCAGGTTGTCAATGCGTCTCAGTGTTGCCAGTTGCTCCTCTAGATCCAGGATCTGGGCTTCCAAATGAACAACTCGCACACATCTCACACAACAATACGCACCTCACACTGCTGGTCAAGGATTGCATACATTGTGCAAGATTTACACCGGACTGCATTTTCCAAGATGGAGGCCATACTAGATTTGGGGATTGCAAAAATTAGCAGTAAAAAATATCAACTATTTCATTTTAAACTCCCTGAATTTAAAGTCCCTTAATTTTAAGTCCCTCTCACTTTTATACTTACACTCACTAGTATACTTCTTACTCTTGTATACAGACACACAATAACTAGCTCAACTATCGCTTAGTGCACTTGCTTTTATATTTCCCACAATCCACCTCTCTCTTCCACTGCCTGGAAGTGAATGCACATGGCAAGATGTCTGCAATTCATTAGCTGCTAATTATTTAACTACTCCCCCCTCTCTCCACCTGTATTCCTCCCAGACAGAGGTTACTATATAGTTATATATATAATCACCAGAACCATCATTACGTTATATCACCATAGTTACTATATAATCACCAGAACCATCATTATATTATATCACTATAGTTACTATATAATCACCAGAACCATCATTATATTATATCACTATAGTTACTATATAATCACCAGAACCATCATTACATTATATCACAATAATTACTATATAATCACCAGAACCATCATTACATTATATCACTATAGTTACTATATAATCACCAGAACCATCATTATATTATATCACTATAGTTACTATATAATCACCAGAACCATCATTACATTATATCACAATGATTACTATATAATCACCAGAACCATCATTACATTATATCACTATAGTTATATATAATCACCAGAACCATCATTACATTATATCACTATAGTTACTATATAATCACCAGAACCATCATTACATTATATCACTATAATTACTAGATAATCACCAGAACCATCATTACATTATATCACAATAATTACTATATAATCACCAGAACCATCATTACATTATATCACCATAGTTACTATATAATCACCAGAACCATCATTACATTATATCACTATAATTACTAGATAATCACCAGAACCATCATTACATTATATCACTATAGTTACTATATAATCACCAGAACCATCATTACATTATATCACTATACTTATATATAATCACCAGAACCATCATTACATTATATCACTATAGTTATATATAATCACCAGAACCATCATTACATTATATCACTATAATTACTCTATAACCACCAGAACCATCATTACATTATATCACTATAATTACTATATAATCACCAGAACCATCATTACATTATATCACTATAATTACTATATAATCACCAGAACCATCATTACATTATATCACTATAGTTACTATATAATCACCAGAACCATCATTACATTATATCACAATAATTACTATATAATCACCAGAACCATCATTACATTATATCACTATAGTTACTATATAATCACCAGAACCATCATTACATTATATCACTATAATTACTAGATAATCACCAGAACCATCATTACATTATATTACTATAATTACTCTATAACCACCAGAACCATCATTACATTATATCACTATAATTACTATATAATCACCAGAACCATCATTACATTATATCACTATAGTTACTATATAATCACCAGAACCATCATTACATTATATCACTATAGTTACTATATAATCACCAGAACCATCATTACATTATATCACTATAATTACTATATAATCACCAGAACCATCATTACATTATATCACTATAGTTACTGTATAATCACCAGAACCATCATTACATTATATCACTATAATTACTATATAATCACCAGAACCATCATTACATTATATCACCATAGTTACTATATAATCACCAGAACCATCATTACATTATATCACTATAATTACTATATAATCACCAGAACCATCATTACATTATATCACTATAGTTACTATATAATCACCAGAACCATCATTACATTATATCACTATAATTACTATATAATCACCAGAACCATCATTACATTATATCACCATAGTTACTATATAATCACCAGAACCATCATTACATTATATCACCATAGTTACTATATAATCACCAGAACCATCATTACATTATATCACTATAATTACTATATAATCACCAGAACCATCATTACATTATATCACTATAGTTACTATATAATCACCAGAACCATCATTACATTATATCACTATAGTTACTATATAATCACCAGAACCATCATTATATTATATCACTATAGTTACTATATAATCACCAGAACCATCATTACATTATATCACCATAGTTACTATATAATCACCAGAACCATCATTACATTATATCACTATAATTACTATATAATCACCAGAACCATCATTACATTATATCACTATAGTTACTATATAATCACCAGAACCATCATTATATTATATCACTATAGTTACTATATAATCACCAGAACCATCATTACATTATATCACCATAGTTACTATATAATCACCAGAACCTTCATTACATTATATCACTATAGTTACTATATAATCACCAGAACCATCATTACATTATATCACTATAATTACTATATTATCACCAGAACCATCATTACATTATATCACTATAATTACTATATAATCAACAGAACCATCATTACATTATATCACTATAGTTATATATAATCACCAGAACCATCATTACATTATATCACTATAATTACTATATAATCACCAGAACCATCATTACATTATATCACTATAATTACTATATAATCACCAGAACCATCATTACATTATATCACTATAGTTATATATAATCACCAGAACCATCATTACATTATATCACTATAATTACTATATAATCACCAGAACCATCATTACATTATATCACTATAGTTATATATAATCACCAGAACCATCATTACATTATATCACTATAATTACTATATAATCACCAGAACCATCATTACATTATATCACTATAATTACTATATAATCACCAGAACCATCATTACATTATATCACTATAGTTATATATAATCACCAGAACCATCATTACATTATATCACTATAATTACTATATAATCACCAGAACCATCATTACATTATATCACTATAGTTATATATAATCACCAGAACCATCATTACATTATATCACTATAATTACTATATAATCACCAGAACCATCATTACATTATATCACTATAATTACTATATAATCACCAGAACCATCATTACATTATATCACTATAATTACTATATAATCACCAGAACCATCATTACATTATATCACTATAGTTACTATATAATCACCAGAACCATCATTACATTATATCACTATAGTTATATATAATCACCAGAACCATCATTACATTATATCACTATAATTACTATATAATCACCAGAACCATCATTACATTATATCACTATAGTTATATATAATCACCAGAACCATCATTACATTATATCACTATAATTACTATATAATCACCAGAACCATCATTACATTATATCACTATAATTACTATATAATCACCAGAACCATCATTACATTATATCACTATAATTACTATATAATCACCAGAACCATCATTACATTATATCACTATAGTTACTATATAATCACCAGAACCATCATTACATTATATCACTATAGTTACTATATAATCACCAGAACCATCATTACATTATATCACTATAGTTACTATATAATCACCAGAACCATCATTACATTATATCACTATAATTACTATATAATCACCAGAACCATCATTACATTATATCACTATAATTACTATATAATCACCAGAACCATCATTACATTATATCACTATAGTTACTATATAATCACCAGAACCATCATTACATTATATCACTATAGTTACTATATAATCACCAGAACCATCATTACATTATATCACAATAATTACTATATAATCACCAGAACCATCATTACATTATATCACTATAGTTACTATATAATCACCAGAACCATCATTACATTATATCACTATAGTTACTATATAATCACCAGAACCATCATTACATTATATCACTATAATTACTATATAATCACCAGAACCATCATTACATTATATCACTATAGTTATATATAATCACCAGAACCATCATTACATTATATCACTATAGTTACTATATAATCACCAGAACCATCATTACATTATATCACAATAATTACTATATAATCACCAGAACCATCATTACATTATATCACTATAATTACTATATAATCACCAGAACCATCATTACATTATATCACTATAATTACTATATAATCACCAGAACCATAATTACATTATATCACTATAATTACTATATAATCACCAGAACCATCATTACATTATATCACAATAATTACTAGATAATCACCAGAACCATCATTACATTATATCACAATAATTACTATATAATCACTAGAACCATCATTACATTATATCACTATAATTACTATATAATCACCAGAACCATCATTACATTATATCACTATAATTACTATATAATCACCAGAACCATCATTACGTTATATCACTATAGTTACTATATAATCACCAGAACCATCATTACATTATATCACTATAGTTACTATATAATCACCAGAACCATCATTACATTATATCACTATAGTTATATATAATCACCAGAACCATCATTACATTATATCACTCTAATTACTATATAATCACCAGAACCATCATTACATTATATCACTATAATTACTATATAATCACCAGAACCATCATTACATTATATCACTATAGTTACTATATAATCACCAGAACCATCATTACATTATATCACTATAGTTACTATATAATCACCAGAACCATCATTACATTATATCACTATAGTTACTATATAATCACCAGAACCATCATTACATTATATCACTATAGTTACTATATAATCACCAGAACCATCATTACATTATATCACTATAGTTACTATATAATCACCAGAACCATCATTACATTATATCACTATAATTACTATATAATCACCAGAACCATCATTACATTATATCACTATAGTTACTATATAATCACCAGAACCATCATTACATTATATCACTATAGTTACTATATAATCACCAGAACCATCATTACATTATATCACTATAATTACTATATAATCACCAGAACCATCATTACATTATATCACTATAATTACTATATAATCACCAGAACCATCATTACATTATATCACCATAGTTATATATAATCACCAGAACCATCATTATATTATATCACTATAGTTACTATATAATCACCAGAACCATCATTACATTATATCACTATAATTACTATATAATCACCAGAACCATCATTACATTATATCACTATAGTTACTATATAATCACCAGAACCATCATTACATTATATCACTATAGTTACTATATAATCACCAGAACCATCATTATATTATATCACTATAATTACTATATAATCACCAGAACCATCATTACATTATATCACTATAGTTACTATATAATCACCAGAACAATCATTATATTATATCACTATAATTACTATATAATTACCAGAACCATCATTACATTATATCACTATAGTTACTATATAATTACCAGAACCATCATTATATTATATCACAATAATTACTATATAATCACCAGAACCATCATTACATTATATCACTATAGTTACTATATAATCACCAGAACCATCATTACATTATATTACTATAATTACTATATAATCACCAGAACCATCATTACATTATATCACTATAATTACTATATAATCACCAGAACCATCATTACATTATATCACTATAGTTATATATAATCACCAGAACCATCATTATATTATATCACTATAGTTACTATATAATTACCAGAACCATCATTACATTGTATCACTGGGTTTATCTAGAACTGTTTCGGTCGGGGGCGTAACGTTTTGGCACTATGGCGATACGCTGTTTGTCACAATTATTTATTATTTCAGTACTATAGAAGCAATAGACTTGGCACAGAATTTATTGGAGGACTCTGTGGGCGTTATAACTGGTTGGCATTATGGAAGCCCTAAGATTGTAACACACATTTATTTGGGGCACCTCTGTGCACTATGGGGAATTCTAATTGGTACATTTATTTTATACTCATTATTTGGGCACTATTCTGTTGATGCAGGTATTTTCGTGGGCACTATGTAGGCACCACTACTGATTCAGCACAATGTTGAGTGGACTATGATATTGTGGTACTTATAAGGACCATGTGTGGACTCCTGCCCCGTCCATCGTTAGGTTCTACAGTTTTTCATGCCACCATGTACTGTATATGTGGTGTTTGTGGTGCACAATATTCTGGTACTCCAGGCATCATTTTGGGGTGATATGTATATACACGCAGCACATTATCCATGTATACCAGTGGCCTTCAACCTGCGGACCTCCAGATGTTGCAAAACTACAACTCCCAGCATGCCCGGACAGCCAACGGACCTCCAGATGTTGCAAAACTACAACTCCCAGCATGCCCGGACAGCCAACGGACCTCCAGATGTTGCAAAACTACAACTTCCAGCATGCCCGGACAGCCAACGGACCTCCAGATGTTGCAAAACTACAACTCCCAGCATGCCCGGACAGCCAACGGACCTCCAGATGTTGCAAAACTACAACTCCCAGCATGCCCGGACAGCCAACGGACCTCCAGATGTTGCAAAACTACAACTCCCAGCATGCCCGGACAGCCAACGGACCTCCAGATGTTGCAAAACTACAACTCCCAGCATGCCCGGACAGCCAACGGACCTCCAGATGTTGCAAAACTACAACTCCCAGCATGCCCGGACAGCCAACGGACCTCCAGATGTTGCAAAACTACAACTCCCAGCATGCCCGGACAGCCAACGGACCTCCAGATGTTGCAAAACTACAACTTCCAGCATGCCCGGACAGCCAACGGACCTCCAGATGTTGCAAAACTACAACTCCCAGCATGCCCGGACAGCCAACGGACCTCCAGATGTTGCAAAACTACAACTCCCAGCATGCCCGGACAGCCAACGGACCTCCAGATGTTGCAAAACTACAACTCCCAGCATGCCCGGACAGCCAACGGACCTCCAGATGTTGCAAAACTACAACTCCCAGCATGCCCGGACAGCCAACGGACCTCCAGATGTTGCAAAACTACAACTCCCAGCATGCCCGGACAGCCAACGGACCTCCAGATGTTGCAAAACTACAACTCCCAGCATGCCCGGACAGCCAACGGACCTCCAGATGTTGCAAAACTACAACTCCCAGCATGCCCGGACAGCCAACGGACCTCCAGATGTTGCAAAACTACAACTTCCAGCATGCCCGGACAGCCAACGGACCTCCAGATGTTGCAAAACTACAACTCCCAGCATGCCCGGACAGCCAACGGACCTCCAGATGTTGCAAAACTACAACTCCCAGCATGCCCGGACAGCCAACGGACCTCCAGATGTTGCAAAACTACAACTCCCAGCATGCCCGGACAGCCAACGGACCTCCAGATGTTGCAAAACTACAACTCCCAGCATGCCCGGACAGCAAACGGACCTCCAGATGTTGCAAAACTACAACTCCCAGCATGCCCGGACAGCCAACGGACCTCCAGATGTTGCAAAACTACAACTCCCAGCATGCCCGGACAGCCGTTGGCTGTCCGGGCATGCTGGGAATTGTAGTTTTGCAACATCTGTAGGTCTGCAGGTTGGAGACCACCGATGTATACTATTTCATGTGATCCTTCCCATGGTGCCATATACTGCACTGACCTGCTGCAGAACCTCACTCTTTGCAGCTCTTGGTCTGCAGACTTCCCTCGGTGCAGATTGTGATAGAACCTTTTATTTAGTTGTATTTCATCCATAACACCCCCACACACATTCACGTCTTTTCTTTGTGTTGTAAAAGCATCTTTTTGGGGTTTGGTCAGCGACCCCAGAAATCTATAAACAATAAATAGATTTTTTAAAATAATTTCATCATTTATATCTGTAAATCACTGAGAACATGAGGGAAGTTCCTGCAGTTCCTTGAGGAGTTGCGGCTGTGAGAGAACTTTTTGCCGATTGTTTAACTCTCTAGATTGGGATATTGTGGGTTAATGTACATTGTAATATACATTGCTTTAAATGGGTACTCTGCCCCTAGACATCTTATCCTCTATCCAAGATGTCTGATCGCGGGGGACCTGCCGCTGGGGACCCCCCCCCCCCGATCTCAGCTTCGGTACCGCAGACATCTGGTGCACAAAGCGAACTTCGCTCCATGCCGGATGACTGGCGATGCAGGGCAGAGGCTCGTGATGTCACGCCCCCTCCCATAGACTTGCATTGAAGGGGCATAGCCATAACATCATGAGTGGGGTGTGGTTGTGATGTCACGAGCCTCCGGCACTGCACCCGACACTCTAAACAAATGCAAGGTGCAGCAGGGAGATCACGGGGGTCCCCAGCAGCAGGACTCCAGCGATCAGCCATCTTATCCTTTGGATAGGGGATAAGATGTCTAGGGGCAGAGTACCCCTTTAATATCATACAATGAGGTATAACAAGAGAGAAGGGGTTAAAAATCTGTATATGCTTTGTATCAGGTGAATAACGCCTTGGTCACATGATGTTTCCTAGCCTGTTTTTATGCAGAAATTTCTAGAAGGCTGTGGGAAGAGTCCCTAGTCTAGTCTCCTCTCCTAGAGATGGTTAGACTCAAAACCCTTCTAGGTCTCTCTCGTCTTCTGCTGAGCATACCTACTCCGAGGCAAAAATTTTACTTTAAGGATTAATTTAGTTCAAGATAAAGTCCTAGTCCATGCTGTGAAGGCATAATGTTCAAGTCTTCAGCTCCAAGAAGGAGTATTGCCTTAGTCAGAGGTGAATGAAGTTGAACAAGGCTTCCTCTGCATACACTAATCTCTTCAGTGACCTAGGGTCAGAGCTGGTGCTGTGTGAGCAGTGTGCCACAAAATCAATGGGTTAAAATAGTGGCGCCTTCCTCAGGTCCACAAAATTATTATGATCTGTAGTCCCGGCTGAGTTTCCTATGTAGTGGACAGCTACTTCACAGGAAACCCAGCTGGGAGTATAGATCATAATAATTTTGTGGACCTGAGGAAGGTGTGAGTGTGCGCTGAAACGCGTTGTCCTGTTTCTATTTGACTTCTTTTCAATAAAAGCTAGTCCTGTGTAACTGTTGGCGTACGTTCTACTTCATTCTCTTCCAGACACAGTTGCGCTCTTAAGAACCCCCTATTTTTTTTTCTCTCTATATCGCAAATATATATTTATAATCTTTGCCTGTGAGACCGTATTGCATTTGGATTGGCACAGAAGAGTTGGTAACGTGCACAATTTGTTGTCATTGTAGTCCTTATACCTGCACTTTGCACTATGGGGACATCTTATGGATTGTTGGGCTCACAGGGGGACACCAGGATAGATACAACAGCTCATCACATGACACTATTACGTGCTTCTCTACAGATCTACGACTCTTATCTAGCCTGCACGGCACCACAATGGGCACCACACTCGGCCCCGGATGGACCCATCCCATGTCCTAATACTGGATCCGTCTTCGTGTTTCTCCTGCGCTCACCGGAGCCCGGGGCGGCTGTGATGGTTTCTGAATTTAAACCAGAGCATGAACTGATCTCAGATAGGAGGCCAAGCAGCGCTGAGGAGGATTTGGCAAGGCGTCAGGTCATAGTAATGCCTCCATCCAACGCTGCCAAACCGAGCTGAGAGATTTGGGATCCTGTTACATTTTATCTTGGACCATGGAAATATGTTATCGGCTCCACTACGCATAATAGTATGTGAAGGATCTGGAGGATACAATGTCCACCGGCCAAACCAAAAGTGGGAAACCTCCTCCGTGACTTCCTGTTCTCCTCTCATTGGGTTCATAAAGTTAGAAAGAAAGAGAAGATGGAAAATACAGGAGTAAATTTGGATGAGAAGAATTAAAGGGATACTCCACCGGCCAGTGTGGAACTAAATATTCTAAATGCTGTTCTCGTTATGCGGGGGTCGGCTACGCCCCAACATGATGTCACGGCCACACCCCCTTGATGCAAGCCTATGGGAGGGGGCGTGACGGCATAGACTTGCATCAAGAGGGCATGGTAGTGACATCACGAGGGGTGTAACCGACCCCCGCAGCGCCAAACCATCATTTGGAACATTTAATTCCATGCTGGCCAGTGGAGTAACCCTTTAAGGGATATCTGTAATATGTACGGAGGGGTTTGTAGTGGAACAGTAAGAATCACTCCGGGGATACAAGTAATGACTCCATGATTTATAAGGGAGGTGGAGATCTCACTGCAAGATAACCCCACCCTGCTGCAGCCGATCCTTTCCCCAGACAATGACATCACCCAAGTACATAGCTGTGGGACACATGGGGCATCCTCCCCTGGGGGCCACGTGTCAATGGCACCAAAAATTCTATACACTCAAAGATGGGTGGGGCTCAGCACAGTTTATTCAACACGGGGTGCTACTGTACGTATTGATAATAAACACTACATCAAGGAAGAAAAGGAAATACATAACATAGCGCACACCCACGATCTCTAGATCATAAACAAAATGTTTCTTTATTGCACATATTATGAATACAAAAAGCAGACAATACAGTTAAAACCAATTATAACAGGCCCAAATGGCCACCCGCGGGTGGCCATTTGGGCCTGTTTTAATTGGTTTTAACTGTATTGTCTGCTTTTTGTATTCATAATATGTGCATAATACGTATTTCCGTTTCTTCCTTGATGTAATGGCACCAAAAAGTCACTTGACTGTTTGACAGGATATTGTGAGGTCCCTGTATCAAATAACTTGCTTCCATGTAATAGACCATGTGATCAGAAAATAAATAAAACAAAGCTCTAAAGTCCTGTGCACTAGATGTCTCCTGCAATCACATGCCCACTGCCTGCTGTTAGGGTAATTCCGCTTCCACCTGCAGACAGACTAAGATGGAACATAGTGGGGAGGGACCTAGATCACGTCCTGCAAGGGAGAAAGCCTAAACTGTATGAATGCAAGCTGAGTCTTTCTGCCTTCTCCAGAGGGTCCATGCTGTACCTCAAAAGTAAATTAATGCTCTTATCTCTGACCTCTAAAAGAAAAGCTCGAGCAGCTGCCCCCAGTGCAAACACGTAATATGTACATAGTGCTGTCCCCTGAGTGTTAGTCCCTGTCCCTGTACCCTCAGCTTGTCACCATCATCAAGAACAGATCATTGCGTATTGTAACCCGTCCTGTGATCATCTTGCTGTGAACATTGTCTCCTCCATTATTGTTGTATCATTGTCTCCTCCATTATTGTTGTATCATTGTCTCCTCCATTATTGTTGTATCATTGTCTCCTCCATTATTGTTGTATCATTGTCTCCTCCATTATTGTTGTATCATTGTCTCCTCCATTATTGTTGTATCATTGTCTCTCCTCCATTATTGTTGTATCATTGTCTCTCCTCCATTATTGTGGTATCATTGTCTCCTCCATTATTGTTGTATCATTGTCTCCTCCATTATTGTTGTATCATTGTCTCCTCCATTATTGTTGTATCATTGTCTCCTCCATTATTGTTGTATCATTGTCTCTCCTCCATTATTGTTGTATCATTGTCTCCTCCATTATTGTTGTATCATTGTCTCCTCCATTATTGTTGTATCATTGTCTCCTCCATTATTGTTGTATCATTGTCTCTCCTCCATTATTGTTGTATCATTGTCTCTCCTCCATTATTGTGCTATCATTGTCTCCTCCATTATTGTTGTATCATTGTCTCCTCCATTATTGTTGTATCATTGTCTCTCCTCCATTATTGTTGTATCATTGTCTCCTCCATTATTGTGGTATCATTGTCTCCTCCATTATTGTTGTATCATTGTCTCCTCCATTATTGTTGTATCATTGTCTCTCCTCCATTATTGTTGTATCATTGTCTCCTCCATTATTGTTGTATCATTGTCTCTCCTCCTCCATTATTGTTGTATCATTGTCTCCTCCATTATTGTTGTATCATTGTCTCCTCCATTATTGTTGTATCATTGTCTCTGCTCCATTATTGTTGTATCATTGTCTCCTCCTCCATTATTGTTGTATCATTGTCTCCTCCATTATTGTTGTATCATTGTCTCCCCTCCATTATTGTTGTATCATTGTCTCTGCTCCATTATTGTTGTATCATTGTCTCCTCCATTATTGTTGTATCATTGTCTCCTCCATTATTGTTGTATCATTGTCTCCTCCATTATTGTTGTATCATTGTCTCCTCCATTATTGTTGTATCATTGTCTCTCCTCCATTATTGTTGTATCATGGTCTCTCCTCCATTATTGTGGTATCATTGTCTCCTCCATTATTGTTGTATCATTGTCTCCTCCATTATTGTTGTATCATTGTCTCTCCTCCATTATTGTTGTATCATTGTCTCTCCTCCATTATTGTGGTATCATTGTCTCTCCTCCATTATTGTTGTATCATTGTCTCCTCCATTATTTTTGTATCATTGTCTCCTCCATTATTGTTGTATCATTGTCTCTCGTCCATTATTGTTGTATCATTGTCTCCTCCTCCATTATTGTTGTATCAGTGTCTCCTCCATTATTGTTGTATCATTGTCTCCCCTCCATTATTGTTGTATCATTGTCTCTCCTCCATTATTGTTGTATCATTGTTTCCTCCATTATTGTTGTATCATTGTCTCCTCCATTATTGTTGTATCATTGTCTCTCCTCCATTATTGTTGTATCATTGTCTCTCCTCCATTATTGTTGTATCATTGTCTCCTCCATTATTGTTGTATCATTGTCTCCTCCATTATTGTTGTATCATTGTCTCCTCCATTATTGTTGTATCATTGTCTCCTCCATTATTGTCGTATCATTGTCTTCTCCATTATTGTTGTATCATTGTCTCCTCCATTATCATGGTATCATAGTGTCTCCTCCATTATTGTTGTATCATTGTCTCCTCCATTATTATTGTATCATTGTCTCTCCTCCATTATTGTTGTATCATTGTCTCTCCTCCATTATTGTTGTATCATTGTCTCCTCCATTATTGTTGTATCATTGTGTCTCCTCCATTATTGTTGTATCATTGTCTCTCCTCCATTATTGTTGTATCATTGTCTCCTCCATTATTGTTGTATCATTGTCTCCACCATTATTGTTGTATCATTGTCTCCTCCATTATTGTTGTATCATTGTCTCCACCATTATTGTTGTATCATTGTCTCTCCTCCATTATTGTTGTATCATTGTCTCCACCATTATTGTTGTATCATTGTCTCCTCCATTATTGTTGTATCATTGTCTCCTCCATTATTATTGTATCATTGTCTCCTCCATTATTGTCGTATCATTGTCTCCTCCATTATTGTCGTATCATTGTCTTCTCCATTATTGTTGTATCATTGTCTCCCCTCCATTATTGTTGTATCATTGTCTCCTCCATTATTGTTGTATCATTGTCTTCTCCATTATTGTTGTATCATTGTCTCCTCCATTATTGTTGTATCATTGTCTTCTCCATTATTGTTGTATCATTGTCTCCTCCATTATTGTTGTATCATTGTCTCCTCCATTATTGTTGTATCATTGTCTCCTCCATTATTGTTGTATCATTGTCTCCTCCATTATTGTTGTATCATTGTCTTCTCCATTATTGTTGTATCATTGTCTCCTCCATTATTGTTGTATCATTGTCTCCTCCATTATTGTTGTATCATTGTCTGCTCCATTATTGTTGTATCATTGTCTCCTCCATTATTGTTGTATCATTGTCTCCTCCATTATTGTTGTATCATTGTCTGCTCCATTATTGTTGTATCATTGTCTCCTCCATTATTGTTGTATCATTGTCTCCACCATTATTGTTGTATCATTGTCTCCTCCATTATTGTTGTATCATTGTCTCCACCATTATTGTTGTATCATTGTCTCTCCTCCATTATTGTTGTATCATTGTCTCCTCCATTATTGTTGTATCATTGTCTGCTCCATTATTGTTGTATCATTGTCTCCTCCATTATTGTTGTATCATTGTCTCCTCCATTATTGTTGTATCATTGTCTCCTCCATTATTGTTGTATCATTGTCTTCTCCATTATTGTTGTATCATTGTCTCCTCCATTATTGTCATATTATTGTCTTTTCTACCTTTTCCATATATAATTAGGACTTGTTGATCGTCCATATTTATGTATATTATGAATGGTTTAGTTATCTTGGGAAATAAATCACTTTAAGGGACTGAATCCAGGGAACCATTTATTTGTCTACAGCGAATTCTCCCTGAGTCAGGACTCTGCGTCCACCGCGTCGGGATCAGTTTCATCCCATATTTATTGTAGCTGGAAGCAGAAGGCCAAATAAACGGCGGCATTGATGGGTAATCTCCACAAAGCGAATATACGGACGGGGAGTGGGACGCGCACACTGGGGCGTTGGGTTTCAGGAAGTTGCTGTTTTCCTATGAAGAAACCCGTCTGTAATGCGCTGTTTATCTTAGCGCCCCTCCAGCCTCATTCTCTGTCCTACAATAACATGGAATGTCTGCGCTGCTGCAGGAACCTTCCGGAGCCCGGAGTTGGGTTTCTCTGGGATGATCGGCTGCGCACATCCTGTTTTCATGATAAAAACAAACGTCTTGTGCTGTTTGAGGGATTTGGGTTTGTGATGCAGCCAGAGCGGCCATGGCTTCTGGGCTGGGACAAAGGGGAAACATTAACCTGTTCGTGGCCACTGACTGGTGTCACAACCTGTGATGTCCGCACCGCACAGAAGAGATGTCTGCGTCTCAATGGACACCACTTTCTTAAAGACACACTCCAGGTTTTCTTTCCCATATCATGCACAGTCTCCTGTAGTCCTACATCTCATTCATTCCAGCACTCGAGCTCGACACACAGAAAATCACAATTTGTAATGTGTCAGATGAAATGGTCAGTGCTGGATCAGCTGACTCCCTGTGAACTACACATCCTTCCTGCTAGCCCCAGACCCCTCCCCTTCAGCTCTACCTGTATACTGCTGCTGCTATCTCTATAGAGTCAGTATATATAGTAGTTATACACTCCCCTCCCAGCTCTATCTATATACTGTTGCTGCTGCTTTCTCTATGGGATCGGGATATATAATAGTTATACACCTCCCCCCCTCCCGTTCTATCTGTATACTGCTGCTATGTCTATGGGATCAGGATATATAGTAGTTATACACTCCCCTCCCAGCTCTATTTGTATACTGCTGCTTTCTCTATGGGATCAGGACATATAATAGTTATACACTTCCCCTCCAGCTCTATCTGTATACTGCTGCTATATTTATGGGATCAGGATATATAGTAGTTATACCCTCCCCCTCCCAGCTCTATCTGTATACTGCTGCTATCTCTATAGGATCAGGATATATAGTATTTATACCCCCCCCCCCTCCCAGCTCTATCTGCATACTGCTGCTATCTCTATAGGATCAGGATATATAGTATTTATACCCCCCCAGCTCTATCTGTATACTGCTGCTATATTTATGGGATCAGGATATATAGTAGTTATACCCTCCCCTTCCCAGCTCTATCTGTATACTGCTGCCATCTCTATAGGATCAGGATATATAGTATTTATACCCCCCCCTCCCAGATCTATGTGTATACTGCTGCTATCTCTATAGGATCAGAATAAATAGTAGTTATACCCTCCCCCCTCCCAGCTCTATCTGTATACTGCTGCTGCTATCTCTATGGGATCAGGATATATGTTACTTATACAGCTCCCCTGAAGCTGTGGTCACCCCAAAAAACATGTGCAGTGCTTATCCCTTTGATTTTGGATGTGTATTTCAATGAAGGTGAATTCGGTAATAAGTCCCTTATTCTGCATCAATTCTGCTCACTTTAGATACAAAACATAATATGCAGTGAAAAAGAGTGAAAATACATGGCAAAAACTATTCGCCCATATTGTTACACTCTTCATGATACTCCCATTAATGTCTATGAGAGTTCTTAGAACTCCGGCCTTCACAACCGGGTCTGATGGGGCCACGGGGCCCGGTTCTGTGGTTCTGCAGACGGTTGCTGACTTCAGAGGTGGGAGTCGCAGCTATCAGACATTCATGGTGCATCCTATAGATATGTCATATATCAGTGGTCTTCAACCTGCGGAACTCCAGAGGTTGCAAAACTACAACTCCCAGCATGCCCGGACAGCCAACGGCTGTCCGGGCATGCTGGGAGTTGTAGTTTGCAACCTCTGGAGGTCCGCATGTTGGAGGCCGCTGTCATATATGTTCCGTATAGAATTCCCCACAAAGACCTTTCTAATGCATTTGTACATATCTCCCCCACTATTCATACAATGCACTGATGGGCACATGAGCCCCCGTGGCCCCGGACGGTCCCCATTGCATTCCATAAAAAAAAATGGCTGTATTTCTGGGGTTGTATATAGACAATCCCCGATGTTCTGCGGTTTCCTGTAATACATGATCCCGAAGACAAATCCAATATGGAAATACATAGGACCTGCGACTTCTCCGCTGCGCCACTTAATGGATTATTTTGCTTTTAATGTGATTTTTGTGATAAGTTTATGGAGAAGCTTCACTTTAATGGCATTAACCTTATAGACTCTGCACAAATGGCTTCCACTCATGGCGGCTCCTCGCTGCATTCATTTGCATGATTAATGTGACACCAAATACATCATTACCAATAGGGGTCATTGATCTGTACCGAGTCCTGGGGACTCTGCAGCTCCCATTCAAGGTCCCTGCAGCCTCCTTAGTGACTGTCATGTCCCATCAGGATCCTGTCCTTATTATGCTGATGCGGCACTCATCGTGTTGTATGAGCGGGCAGCATGCACGGAGTAATGCGATTCGGTGGAATTTAACAATGGACGGTAGGATTCTATCAGAATGGACAGATCCCATTACACAGGTACAAATCTGAACGTAGGGGCCACATTGGGGTTTAAAAAAATATTTAAAAAAGTCACTGTACAACAAATGACCATCAGGTGGAGCTACTCGGGGGTTGTCCATAAAGTTACCTTGTTTTCTTTTTCTTTTAAAACATTTTTGGTTCGATTTTGCCAGAAATTTCCCCAGAATTCACAGTGAGATACTGCAATTCTAGTTTTGGCCACTCGATGTCAGCACAATAGACAACCATAAGCATCTCACTTTACTGCTGCTGCAATAAGAATCATGTATAGAGAGCAGGAGGAAGACAATGACTGGATGAATATTCTGGGGTCTTTCGATCACGAGAAGTTTAGGACTTAATCCTTAGTTCATTGCCCTTTCTGCTTCTGAGGAATCTGAAATTCTGTATTTGTTCTTTCATAGTTTCAATAAGTTTCTACTAAGGACCTTGGGTTCTGGGGAGTGAAGATAAAAGATTATATGTGGAATCCCACAACTTATAATATCTTGTAGGACACAATAAACCTGTAAATATCAGGATATCCTATTAGCAGCCATTGTGGCCATATAGATCTGTCTGCACATTCTGCATGACATGAACGTTGTCGCTGTGTACGGATACATTCCTACATCTCAGTCTTCACTACAGTCTGTGCATTTCACTCATGAAGCCTTAAGTCTTAATATCTATAGGACTACAATGCATTGTGGTCAGGTCACATCTGTCATTATTTCTTCTGTTTTAAGTTTCTCTGTAGGGATGGTATTGGTCGGGTGATGGGCAGTACCTGGTTTCCTCCAGACATGATGCTGCCCCCACCATGATCACTGTAGGGATGGTATTGGGCAGGTGATGGGCAGTGCCTGGTTTCCTCCAGACATGATGCTGTCCCCACCATGATCACTGTAGGAATGGTATTGGGCAGGTGATGGGCAGTACCTGGTTTTACCCAGACATGATGCTGCCCCCACCATGATCACTGTAGGGATGGTATTGGGCAGGTGATGGGCAGTGCCTGGTTTCCTCCAGACATGATGCTGTCCCCACCATGATCACTGTAGGGATGGTATTGGGCAGGTGATGGGCAGTGCCTGGTTTCCTCCAGACATGATGCTGTCCCCACCATGATCAATGTAGGGATGGTATTGGGCAGGTGATGGGCAGTGCCTGGTTTCCCCCAGACATGATGCTGCCCCCACCATGATCACTGTAGGGATGGTATTGGGCAGGTGATGGGCAGTGCCTGGTTTCCCCCAGACATGATGCTGCCCCCACCATGATCACTGTAGCGATGGTATTGGGCAGGTGATGGACAGTACCTGGTTTCCCCCAGACATGATGCAGCCCCCACCATGATCACTGTAGGGATGGTATTGGGCAGGTGAAGGGCAGTACCTGGTTTCCCCCAGACATGATGCTGCCCCCACCATGATCACTTTAGGGATGGTATTGGGCAGGTGATGGGCAGTGCCTGGTTTCCTCCAGACATGAAGCTGCCCACACCATGATCACTGTAGGGATGGTATTGGGCAGGCGATGGGCAGTGCCTGTTTCCCCCAGACATGATACTTCCCCACCATGATCACTGTAGGGATGGTATTGGGCAGGTGATGGGCAGTGCCTGGTTTCCTCCAAACATGATGCTGCCCCCACCATGATCACTGTAGGGATAGTATTAGGCAGGTGATGGGCAGTGCCTGGTTTCCCCCAAGACATGATGCTGCCCCCACCATGATCACTGTAGGGATAGTATTGGGCAGGTGATGGGCGGTGCCTGGTTTTCCCCCAGACATGATGCTGCCCCCACCATGATCACTGTAGGGATGGTATTGGGCAGGTGATGGGCAGTGCCTGGTTTCCCCCAGACATGATGCTGCCCCCACCATGATCACTGTAGGGATGGTATTGGGCAGGTGATGGGCAGGGCCTGGTTTCCTCCAGATATGATGCTGCCCCCACCATGATCACTGTAGGGATGGTATTGGGCAGGTGATGGGCAGTACCTGGTTTCCTCTATACATGATGCTGCTCCCACCATGATCACTGTAGGGATGGTATTGGGCAGGTGATGGGCAGTACCTGGTTTCCTCTATACATGATGCTCCCCCCACCATGATCACTGTACGGATGGTATTGGGCAGGTGATGGGCAGTGCCTGGTTTCCCCCAGACATGATGCTGCCCCCACCATGATCACTGTAGGGATGGTATTGGGCAGGTGATGGGCAGTACCTGGTTTCCTCCAGACATGATGCTGCCCCCACCATGATCACTGTAGGGATGGTATTGGGCAGGTGATGGGCAGTGCCTGGTTTCCTCCAGACATGATGCTGCCCCCACCATGATCACTGTAGGGATGGTATTGGGCAGGTGATGGGCAGTGCCTGGTTTCCCCCAGACATGATGCTGCCCCCACCATGATCACTGTAGCGATGGTATTGGGCAGGTGATGGACAGTACCTGGTTTCCCCCAGACATGATGCAGCCCCCACCATGATCACTGTAGGGATGGTATTGGGCAGGTGAAGGGCAGTACCTGGTTTCCCCCAGACATGATGCTGCCCCCACCATGATCACTTTAGGGATGGTATTGGGCAGGTGATGGGCAGTGCCTGGTTTCCTCCAGACATGAAGCTGCCCACACCATGATCACTGTAGGGATGGTATTGGGCAGGCGATGGGCAGTGCCTGTTTCCCCCAGACATGATACTTCCCCACCATGATCACTGTAGGGATGGTATTGGGCAGGTGATGGGCAGTGCCTGGTTTCCTCCAAACATGATGCTGCCCCCACCATGATCACTGTAGGGATAGTATTAGGCAGGTGATGGGCAGTGCCTGGTTTCCCCCAAGACATGATGCTGCCCCCACCATGATCACTGTAGGGATAGTATTGGGCAGGTGATGGGCGGTGCCTGGTTTTCCCCCAGACATGATGCTGCCCCCACCATGATCACTGTAGGGATGGTATTGGGCAGGTGATGGGCAGTGCCTGGTTTCCCCCAGACATGATGCTGCCCCCACCATGATCACTGTAGGGATGGTATTGGGCAGGTGATGGGCAGGGCCTGGTTTCCTCCAGATATGATGCTGCCCCCACCATGATCACTGTAGGGATGGTATTGGGCAGGTGATGGGCAGTACCTGGTTTCCTCTATACATGATGCTGCTCCCACCATGATCACTGTAGGGATGGTATTGGGCAGGTGATGGGCAGTACCTCGTTTCCTCTATACATGATGCTCCCTCCACCATGATCACTGTACGGATGGTATTGGGCAGGTGATGGGCAGTGCCTGGTTTCCCCCAGACATGATGCTGCCCCCACCATGATCACTGTAGGGATGGTATTGGGCAGGTGATGGGCAGTACCTGGTTTCCTCCAGACATGATGCTGCCCCCACCATGATCACTGTAGGGATGGTATTGGGCAGGTGATGGGCAGTGCCTGGTTTCCTCCAGACATGATGCTGCCCCCACCATGATCACTGTAGGGATGGTATTGGGCAGGTGATGGGCAGTGCCTGGTTTCCTCCAGACATGATGCTGCCCCCACCATGATCACTGTAGGGATGGTATTGGGCAGGTGATGGGCAGTGCCTGGTTTCCCCCAGACATGATGCTGCCCCCACCATGATCACTGTATGGATGGTATTGGGCAGGTGATGGGCAGTGCCTTGTTTTCCCTAGACATGATGCTGCCCCCACCATGATCACTGTAGGGATGGTATTGGGCAGGTGATGGACAGTGCCTGGTTTCCCCCAGATATGATGCTGTCCCCACCATAATCACTGTAGGGATGGTATTGGGCAGGTGATGGGCAGTGCCTGGTTTCCTCCAGACATGATGCTGCCCCCACCATGATCACTGTAGGGATGGTATTGGGAAGGTGATGGGCAGTGCCTGGTTTCCTCCAGACATGATGCAGCCCCCACCATGATCACTGTAGGGATGGTATTGGGCAGGTGATGGGCAGTGCCTGGTTTCCCCCAGACATGATGCTGCCCCCACCATGATCACTGTAGGGATGGTATTGGGCAGGTGATGGGCAGTGCCTGGTTTCCTCCAGACATGATGCTGCCCCCACCATGATCACTGTAGGGATAGTATTGGGCAGGTGATGGGCAGTGCCTGGTTTCCCCCAGACATGATGCTGCCCCCACCATGATCACTGTAGGGATGGTATTGGGCAGGTGATGGGCAGTGCCTGGTTTCCCCTAGACATGATGCTGCCCCCACCATGATCACTGTAGGGATGGTATTGGGCAGGTGATGGGCAGTGCCTGGTTTCCCCCAGACATGATGCAGCCCCCACCATGATCACTGTATGGATGGTATTGGGCTGGTAATGGGCAGTGCCTGGTTTCCCCTAGACATAATTGGTTCCATTAGACCATATAATCTTGTTTTTTACCACTCTGAGATCCTTTAGATGGTCCTTTTGTAGACCTCAGACCTCTTTCATATGACTTCTGTATATAGATTGTAGGATATACGTTAGTGTATATGGTGAGACGGTACATTGTATGCAGTGTCTCAGTAACATCTGAGTGAGTAGAACCTTCACCTTGGACCTGATACAATCAATGATGATTTGTTCCATTATATCTATTATCGTTTTCCCCTGAATTGACCTCTATGGGGCGCACTTGGCTCTGTGCTCCTGTTTTTACAACTGCTCTATAGACTATTTACATCAATTTGTCGTCTTTGAAGGCACAAAATGTTCCGGCTTTTAATCCTCTTATTCATAATGAAATAAAAACTTTGCAAAGAGAATCTATTCAGAGAGATAAAAAGAGTGGAAACCTCTGTGATGGTGGAGACACAGAGACGTCTCATTCATATGGTAATATCAGGGACTTACTGGGATCTTATGACATGTTCCCAAGGGCATGATGGCGGCGAAGTCCGGGAGCGGGAGTGTCATGTTATAGAGATGAGTGATGACAGCGACTGGGCTTGTGACATCATCAGGGCTGGATATCATACATATAAAGCCTTGAGATGACCTCTGGAATAGCTCCTTGGTAACCAAGACAGCCATATTTGCAGGTCTCAAATGGGCCCAAAACAGAGGGGCCCCAAATGGTTCCAGTTTTGCCAACAAGGTCAGAAGTACATCTTGTTTGTTTCCACCTCGATACTCTTTACAAAGAAGTCCTATGTAGGTCCTAGTAAAGGTTGTGAAGTCCTCTGTAGGTCCTAGTAAAGGTTGTGAAGTCCTCTGTAGGTCCTAGTAAAGGTTGTGAAGTCCTCTGTAGGTCCTAGTAAAGGTTGTGAAGTCCTCGGTAGGTCCTAGTAAAGGTTATAAAGTCCTCTGTAGGTCCTAGTAAAGGTAATGGAGTCCTCTGTAGGTCCTAGTAAAGGTTGTGAAGTCCTCTGTAGGTCCTAGTAAAGGTTATGAAGTCCTCTGTTGGTCCTAGTAAAGGTTATGAAGTCCTCTGTAAGTCCTAGTAAAGGTTATGAAGTCCTCTGTAGGTCCTAGTAAAGGTTATGAAGTCCTCTGTAGGTCCTAGTAAAGGCTGTGAAGTCCTCTGTAGGTCCTAGTAAAGGTTATGAAGTCCTCTGTTGGTCCTAGTAAAGGCTGTGAAGTCCTCTGTTGGTCCTAGTAAAGGTTATGAAGTCCTCTGTAAGTCCTAGTAAAGGTTATGAAGTCCTCTGTAGGTCCTAGTAAAGGTTATGAAGTCCTCTGTTGGTCCTAGTAAAGGTTATGAAGTCCTCTGTAGGTCCTAGTAAAGGTTATGAAGTCCTCTGTAGGTCCTAGTAAAGGTTGTGAAGTCCTCTGTAGGTCCTAGTAAAGGTTGTGAAGTCCTCTGTAGGTCCTACTAAAGGTTATGAAGTCCTCTGTAGGTCCTAGTAAAGGTTGTGAAGTCCTCTGTAGGTCCTAGTAAAGGTTGTGAAGTCCTCTGTAGGTCCTACTAAAGGTTATGAAGTCCTCTGTAGGTCCTAGTAAAGGTTGTGAAGTCCTCTGTAGGTCCTAGTAAAGGTTGTGAAGTCCTCTGTAGGTCCTACTAAAGGTTATGAAGTCCTCTGTAGGTCCTAGTAAAGGTTGTGAAGTCCTCTGTAGGTCCTAGTAAAGGTTGTGAAGTCCTCTGTAGGTCCTAGTAAAGGCTGTGAAGTCCTCTGTTGGTCCTAGTAAAGGTTATGAAGTCCTCTGTAAGTCCTAGTAAAGGTAATGGAGTCCTCTGTAGGTCCTAGTAAAGGTTATGAAGTCCTCTGTAGGTCCTAGTAAAGGTTGTGAAGTCCTCTGTAGGTCCTAGTAAAGGCTGTGAAGTCCTCTGTAGGTCCTAGTAAAGGTTATGAAGTCCTCTGTTGGTCCTAGTAAAGGCTGTGAAGTCCTCTGTTGGTCCTAGTAAAGGTTATGAAGTCCTCTGTAAGTCCTAGTAAAGGTTATGAAGTCCTCTGTAGGTCCTAGTAAAGGTTATGAAGTCCTCTGTTGGTCCTAGTAAAGGTTATGAAGTCCTCTGTAGGTCCTAGTAAAGGTTATGAAGTCCTCTGTAGGTCCTAGTAAAGGTTGTGAAGTCCTCTGTAGGTCCTAGTAAAGGTTGTGAAGTCCTCTGTAGGTCCTACTAAAGGTTATGAAGTCCTCTGTAGGTCCTAGTAAAGGTTGTGAAGTCCTCTGTAGGTCCTAGTAAAGGTTGTGAAGTCCTCTGTAGGTCCTAGTAAAGGTTATGAAGTCCTCTGTTGGTCCTAGTAAAGGCTGTGAAGTCCTCTGTTGGTCCTAGTAAAGGTTATGAAGTCCTCTGTAAGTCCTAGTAAAGGTAATGGAGTCCTCTGTAGGTCCTAGTAAAGGTTATGAAGTCCTCTGTAGGTCCTAGTAAAGGTTGTGAAGTCCTCTGTAGGTCCTAGTAAAGGTTATGAAGTCCTCTGTTGGTCCTAGTAAAGGTTATGAAGTCCTCTGTAAGTCCTAGTAAAGGTTATGAAGTCCTCTGTAGGTCCTAGTAAAGGTTATGAAGTCCTCTGTAGGTCCTAGTAAAGGTTATGAAGTCCTCTGTAGGTCCTAGTAAAGGTTATGAAGTCCTCTGTAGGTCCTAGTAAAGGTTATGAAGTCCTCTGTAAGTCCTAGTAAAGGTTATGAAGTCCTCTGTAGGTCCTAGTAAAGGTTATGAAGTCCTCTGTAGGTCCTAGTAAAGGTTTTGAAGTCCTCTGTAAGTCCTAGTAAAGGTTATGAAGTCCTCTGTAGGTCCTAGTAAAGGTTATAAAGTCCTCTGTAGGTCCTAGTAAAGGTTATGAAGTCCTCTGTTGGTCCTAGTAAAGGTTATGAAGTCCTCTGTAGGTCCTAGTAAGGGCTGTAAGGCTAATCGGTCCCTGGACCTGGTTCACTCCCTTCAGGGGAAGCTACATGGTCAGGGGCCACATAGCAGCTACCGCTTTTAATCTGGCTAACAACCGAAATGGTCATTAAAGGGGTACTCTGTAAGCAAGAAAAAAAAATTTAAATCAGCTGGTGCCAGAATGTTAAACAGATTTGTTAATTACTTCTATGTAAAAATCTTAATCCTTCCAGTACTTATCAGCTGCTGTATACTCCACAGGAAGTTGTGTAGTTCTTTCCAGTCTGACCACAGTGCTCTCTGCTGACACCTCTGTCCATGTCAGGAACTGTCCAGAGCAGCATAGGTTTGCAATGGGGATTTGCGCCTGCTCTGGACAGTTCCTGACATGGACAGAGGTGTCAGCAGAGAGCACTGTAGTCAGACTGGAAAGAACTACACAACTTTCTGTGGAGCATACAGCAGCTGATAAGTACTGGAAGGGTTAAGGTTTTGTTTTTAATAGGAGTTAATAAAAAATCTGTTTTACTTTCTTGCACCAGTTGATTTAAAAAAAAATAATGTTTTTCACCGGAGTACCCCTTTAAAACAAAAATATCTAAGAAATGTCCCGAAAATCCATCAAATGTTTTCTAGATCTCCTTGATGTCACGTGACGCTCTTCTTTTATCCGGCCCCCTCTGCGCTCGCCCCGTGACATATGACTTTGGCTGCTCTGCCGCGGAGTCACCTAATGACCGGAGCTTTGTATCCTCCGCGCTACCAGACGCCTTTCATGTCAGTTTTTCCTTCATCACAAACTCTTTTATTGCGTTATAAAATGTTATAAAATGTTGAATTACTCATCAGGGAGATAAAGAGAGACGGAATTCTGTCTTTAATACGGGATGATGAAAACGGCGGCGACGGCGGGAGAGGATCTCAGACCAGTCGCTTATTTAACAGCCATATAATGAGAGGTACTGATAATAATGGAGGAGAAGGGGCTCGTCCGGCCCTCGCGGTCACACTGGAGATGGGGGGCGCTCCCTGCGCGGCGACAAAGAGAAGGCACAAGATGAAGGAATAAAATGGAGAGAAGGGGAGGAGCCAAGGGGGAGGAGCAAAGAGGAGGTAATCTCCAGGTAAAGGAAATTATTCTGGTCTCTCCCTCATACTTCACACTTCACTTCTGTTCCTTTAGAGCAATGGTCTCCAACCTGCGGACCTCCAGATGTTGCAAAACTACAACTCCCAGCATGCCGGACAGCCAACGGCTGTCCGGGCATGCTGGGAGTTGCAGTTTTGAATCATCTGGAGGTCCACAGGTTGGAGAGCACTGCTTTAGAGGACACTTATATACTGTATTTTACAGTCTAATGGTATATCCTGCCCTACAATAGAGGATGTTTTAGGGTTAGGCTCAGGATGCTGTTCTGCTTCTCCCCCATACTTTACCCTGCAGCACTGTTATCCTGCACAATGAAGATCAGTGACCCCCATGTCAGTATTGTTTATAGGAGTCTAGAGGAGCCCATACACCTTATACTAAAGGCATCTGAACCTGTCTAAGGCGCTTGTTTCTAAACTCTAGTTCTCCAGCTGTTACAAAACTACAACTCCCAGCATGCCCAGATCAACCAGGGTGCCTCCAGCTGTTTTAAAACTATAACTCCCAGCATGCCCGGGCCAACCAGTGTGCCTCTAGCTGTTGCAAAACTACAACTCCTAGCATTCCTGGACCAACCAGGGTGCCTCCAGCTGCTGAAAAACGACAACTCCCAGCATGTCCAGACCAAACAGTGAGCTTCCAGCTGTTTTAAAACTATAACTCCCAGCATGCCCGGGCCAACCAGTGTGCCTCTAGCTGTTCCAAAACTACAACTCCCAGCATGCCCAGGCCAACCAGGGTGCCTCCAGCTGTTTTAAAACTATAATTCCCAGCATGCCCGGGCCAACCAGTGTGCCTCTAGCTGTTGCAAAACTACAACTCCCAGCATGCCCAAGCCAACCAGGGTGCCTCTAGCTGTTGCAAAACTACAACTCCCAGCATGCCCAGGCCAACCAGGGTGCCTCCAACTGTTTTCAAACTATAACGCCCAGCATGCCCGGGCCAACCAGTGTGCCTCCAGCTGTTGCAAAACTACAACTCCCAGCATGCCCAGGCCAACCAGTTTGACTCCAGCTATTGCAAAACCTCAACTCCCAGCATGCCCAGGCCAACCAGGGTGCCTCCAGATGTTGCAACACTACAACTCCCAGCATGCCCGGACCAACCAGGGTGCCACCAACTGCTGCAAAACTACAACTCCCAGCATGCCCAGGCCAACCAGGGTGCCTCCAGATGTTGCAACACTACAACTCCCAGCATGCCCGGACCAACCAGGGTGCCTCCAACTGCTGCAAAACTACAACTCCCTGCATGCCGAGGCCAACCAGTGTGCCTCCAGCTGCTGCAAAACTACAACTCCTAGCATTCCTGGACCAACCAGGGTGCCTCCAGCTGCTGAGAAACGACAACTACCAGCATGCCCAGACCAACCAGTGTGCTTCCAGCTGTTTTAAAACTATAACTCCCAGCATGCCCGGGCCAACCAGTGGGCCTCTAGCTGTTGCAAAACTACAACTCCCAGCATGCCCTGGCCAACCAGGGTGCCTCCAGCTGTTGCAAAACTACAACTCCCAGCATGTCCAGGCCAACCAGTTTGACTCCAGCTATTGAAAAACCTCATCTTCCAGCATGCCCAGGCCAACCAGGGTGCCTCCAGCTGTTACAACACTACAACTCCCAGCATGCCAGGACCAACCAGGGTGCCTCCAACTGCTGCAAAACTACAACTCCCAGCATTTCTGGCCAACTAGTATGCCTTCAGCTGTTACAAAACTACAACTCCCAGCATAACCGGACAGCTGTTGGCTGTCCGGGCATGCTGGGAGTTGTAGTTTTGCAACAGCTGGCGGTCCACAGTTTGGTCTGGAGCCAAGATTTAACTTTTTGGCCTTAATTTGAAATTGATACATTTGGTTACATATATGGTTCTATGAGAGATATGTAGAGGGGTTATAGTAGTACTTGTCTCACTTTGTATACTTACTTGTGCGGCTGCTTCTTGACATTGAGAACCACTTCTGGTCTGGTAACCAGTATATACCCAGTTAGTATTCCCAGTCATGTTCCTATAATGAAAGTCTTAATTGCAGCGGATCAGTTTTTGTTATATACGAGCGGTGACGCACATTCCTCCAGATTGACTACGAGAGATGAGACACTTCATACACGATCCCCACAACAAGCACTTAATGAAATCAAGCACGGTGCGCTCCGCGGCGCTCGCCATCCGCGCTGGAGGCTGTTAACCCAACAACAACAACATTTAATGGCGGCCTCAGCCCGGGAGGAAACCTCTTCACTTCACTTAGTTATTTTCTGTAAAGTGAATAAAGCAGATTTTTTTTTTTTCCTCCTCCTCCTTCCTCAAGAGGACTCGCGAATGCAACGGCAGCCGCATAGACGCCATTTGCTTCAAATAATATAGCAGATGGCAGCGCAATTTGCATATTTCTGAACATGAGTCTCTCAGCATGGGATAGAAAAGCAAAAAAAAAAAAAAAAGCAAAAAAAATCTTATCTATATTCGAGCAAAGGAGAAAATGGCAGAAAAATGTCGCAATAAATCTGAGAGAAATCCAGACCTTTCGCGTAAATTAGAGGTAATTAGAAAAGAAAGTTAAATCCAGAAAAAAAAGACAAAAAAAAAAAAAAAAAACGCTAGATTCATAAAGAGTCATTTGTTCATATGAACTTTTTTTTTTTTTTTTGGGGGGGGGGGGGTGGTAAATTTATGATTTGTGTAAAAATGTGCACAGTTTTTTTTTTTTTTTTTTTTTATTTGCACAGTTTTACTGGTGGGGTTTTTGTGCGAAATTTTTTAAAAATTGAGAGGATATATAAAAGGATGCTCTTCCTACATCACCTAGGGCGGGGAGCATACTTGTGCTATTTCTTGCATTTTTTTCCCCGCAGATGATAAATTAAAAAATGTATCTACGCACACACTAAGCCACGCCCCTTCTAAGTAAGTGCAAACTGAAAAATGAAAGCTGTAAAAACTATCACAAATAAGGTGCACAGCCTCCTAAGGGTTAATACTACTCAAAACATCCCAAAAATTGCACAAAAGCAATGAAAATTACTTTTTCAAAATTTCACTATTAGGATAAGTAAGAATTCATGATGGTTATAATCTCAGAAAAACTTTACAGAATATTCACCATTGTTCATCCGATATCGGAAACTGGAGAAAATCAAGAAATAAATAAGAGGAAATATGTATATAATGTATTGTACATAAATAAAATAAAATCATAAATAAAATAAATAAATACATTTTACAACTTTCTAGTGGACTTTGTTGTAACTTAAAATCCTTATCATTTTAGGACCTCTGCTTGCTGTCAGTGAGTGAGAACAGTTTTGTATCCAAAAAGGTTATTTACAGCTTCCTGTAGCTGGCGGCAATTTACAATTATTTCCAGCGTCAGAATAATCCTCTGAGAGCTAAATACAACTGCGGCACAAAGCTTTCTAGTGTGCGGAGGATCTGATAAAATGCGTTACAGCAGATAAAAGGTAACAGCCTGAAGTCAAAACTCCTCAGATCATAAGGGATTGTGTAGGTTGGATACAATTATAGAAATAGTTACTATGTACAAGAATATAACTACTATAATACTGCTCCTATATATACAAGAATATAACTACTATAATACTGCTCCTATATACAAGAATATAACTACTATAATACTGCTCCTATATACAAGAATATAGCTACTATAATACTGCCCCCTATATACAAGAATATAACTACTATAATACTGCTCCTATATACAAGAATATAACTACTATAATACTGCTCCTATATATACAAGAATATAACTACTATAATACTGCTCCTATATACAAGAATATAACTACTATAATACTGCTCCTATATACAAGAATATAGCTACTATAATACTGCCCCCTATATACAAGAATATAACTACTATAATACTGCTCCTATATACAAGAATATAACTTCCATAATACTGCTCCTATATACAAGAATATAACTACTATAATACTGTCTCCTATATACAAGAATATAACTACTATAATACTGCTCCTATATACAAGAATATAACTATTATAATACTGCTCCTATATACAAGAATATAACTACTATAATACTGCTCCTATATACAAGAATATAACTACTATAATACTGTCTCCTATATACAAGAATATAACTACTATAATACTGCTCCTATATACAAGAATATAACTACTATAATACTGCTCCTATATACAAGAATATAACTACTATAATACTGTCTCCCATATACAAGAATATAACTACTATAATACTTCTCCAATATACAAGAATATAACTACTATAATACTGCTCCTATATACAAGAATATAACTACTATAATACTGCTCCTATATACAAGAATATAACTACTATAATACTGCTCCTATATACAAGAATATAACTACTATAATACTGCCCCCTATATACAAGAATATAACTACTATAATACTGCTCCTATATACAAGAATATAACTACTATAATACTGCTCCTATATATACAAGAATATAACTACTATAATACTGCTCCTATATACAAGAATATAACTACTATAATACTGCTCCTATATACAAGAATATAGCTACTATAATACTGCCCCCTATATACAAGAATATAACTACTATAATACTGCTCCTATATACAAGAATATAACTACTATAATACTGCTCCTATATATACAAGAATATAACTACTATAATACTGCTCCTATATACAAGAATATAACTACTATAATACTGCTCCTATATACAAGAATATAGCTACTATAATACTGCCCCCTATATACAAGAATATAACTACTATAATACTGCTCCTATATACAAGAATATAACTACTATAATACTGCCCCTATATACAAGAATATAACTACTATAATACTGTTCCCCATATATAAGAATATGACTACTATAATACTGCTCCTATATACAAGAATATAACTACTATAATACTGCTCCTATATACAAGAATATAACTACTATAATACTGCTCCTATATACAAGAATATAACTACTATAATACTGCTCCTATATACAAGAATATAACTACTATAATACTGCCCCCTATATACAAGAATATAACTACTATAATACTGCTCCTATATACAAGAATATAACTACTATAATACTGCCCCCTATATACAAGAATATAACTACTATAATACTGCTCCTATATACAAGAATATAACTACTATAATACTGCCCCTATATACAAGAATATAACTACTATAATACTGTTCCCCATATATAAGAATATGACTACTATAATACTGCTCCTATATACAAGAATATAACTACTATAATACTGCTCCTATATACAAGAATATAACTACTATAATACTGCTCCTATATACAAGAATATAACTACTATAATACTGCTCCTATATACAAGAATATAACTACTATAATACTGCTCCTATATACAAGAATATAACTACTATAATACTGCTCCTATATACAAGAATATAACTACTATAATACTGCTCCTATATACAAGAATATAACTACTATAATACTGCTCCTATATACAGTGTATGTGAATTTGCTGTATTTAATACCGCAGCATTGTGCGATTACTTCCATCCATCTTTCTCTTCTTTATCCCGCTGATATATTATCTTGTATTCCTCCTTTGGAGACATAATATATAATTTTATTAGGTTTATTTATACTATTTTTTTTGTAATCTTCTTTTCTCTTCATGGATATAATGTATAATGTTATGAATGTTCTCGCTCTGACAGAATGTGATCAGTGTGGTGCCAATTATTCAGATTTTATTTCTTATCACTTAGTTACCATCTTTGTGCGGTAGAATAAGAGGCCTCGGTCCGTCGGGTTCACACGATTCAACCTTCTCGCTGTGTTGATCCAGAGGAAGTTAAAAAAAAATCCCTGTGAGGTAGAAGCGAATTTATCCTCGCGGTGGGGAGTATTAATGCCTCGCTGTATAAATAGCATTAAATCTGCACATCTGACGATCATTCACCAACATAAATGACATCCATACTGGTAACTAAAGGGGAGCACCGACAACCCATTCACCTACATGAGTTATCACAGTGCTATAGAGTGACTGCACAAGAGAGTCATGGAGGGGCCAAATAATGCTGCTATACAATTCCCCAAGTATTAGTATTGACATAAAGTGCCCTAGTACTAATGCTACCATATAAAATGGGGATCAAAAGTTTGGGCACCCCAGGTAAAAAATGTTATTAATGTGCATAAAGAAGCCAAGGAAAGATGGAAAAATCTCCAAAAGGCATCAAATTACAGATTAGACATTCTTATAATATGTCAACAAAAGTTACATTTTATTTCCATCATTTATACTTTCAAAATAACAGAAAACAAAAAAATGACGTCTGCAAAAGTTTGTGCACCCTGCAGAGTTAATATCTTGTACTGCCCCCTTTGGCAAGTATCACAGCTTGTAAACGCTTTTTGTAGCCAGCCAAGAGTCTGACAATTCTTGTTTGAGGTATCTTTGCCTATTCTTCCTTACAAAAGTCTTCCAGTTCTTTGAGATTTCTGGGCTGTCTGTCACGCACTGCTCTTTTAAGGTCTATCCATAGATTTTCATTTATGTTGAGGTCAGAAGATTGTGAAGGCCATGGCAAAACCTTCAGATTACGCCTCTTGATGTAATCCCCCGTGGATTTCGAGGTGTGTTTAGGATCATTATCCATTTGTAGAAGCCATCCTCTCTTTAACTTTTTCACAGATGGCATCAAGTTAGCATCCAAAATTAGCTGAAATTTTATTGAATCCATTTTTCCTTTTACTTGTGAGATGTTCCCTGTGCCACTGGCTGTAATACAACCCCAAAGCATTAGTGATCCACCCCCATGCTTAACAGTTATTCAGTTTTTCATTAAATTCTGTCCCCCTTCTTCTCCAAATGTACCTTTGCTCATTCCGGCCAAAAAGTTAAATTTTAATCTCATCGGTCCACAGAACTTGTTTCCAAAATGCGACAGGCTTGTCTATATGTTCATTTGCAAAGTTAAAACGCTGATTTTTGTGGTGAGGATGTAGAAGAGGTTTTTTTCTTCTGATGACTCTTCAATGAAGACCATATTTGTTCAAGTATCTCTTTATAGTGGAATAGTGTACCACAACTCCAGTGTCTGCCAGATCTTTCTGGAGGGATTGTGCAGTCAAACGTGGGTTTTGAATTTTTTTTCTCACAATCCTGCGAGCTGTTCTGCCTGATATTTTTCTTGGTCTTCCAGATCTTGCTTTAACTTCCACTGTTCCGGATGACTGCCATTTCTTAATTACATTCCGAACAGAGGATATTGACATCTGAAAACATTTTGCTATCTTCTTATATCCTTCTCCAGCTTTGTGAGCGTCAACTATTTTCATTTTCAGATTTCCAGACAACTGCTTAGAAGAACCCATGGTGCTGATTGTTGGGGCAAGGTCAGATGAGTCTGGGCATTTAACACCTTTGAGATTGACATCACCCGGTCTTCCCAGATGATGATTGAGAACAATCCATGACACTGGCAGGTCTCAGCTTTGTAAAGGGGGCAGTGCATGCTATAAATTCCGCAGGGTGCACAAACTTTTGCAGACGCCATTTTTTTGTTTTCTGTTTTTTTGAAAGTGTAAATGATGGAAATAAAATGTAACTTTTGTTGACATATTATAAGAATGTCTAATCTGTAATTTGACGCCTTTTGGAGATTTTTCCATCTTTCCTTGGCTTCTTTATGCACATTAATACAAATTTTTGCCTGGGGGGCCAAACTTTTGATCCCCATTGTAGTGCCCTAGTACTAATGCTACCATACAATGCCAAAATATTAATGCTATTATGATATAGTGCCCTAGTAATAATGTTACCATATAGTGTCCTAATACTAATGATACCATACAGTGCCCTAGTAGTTTTCATTAAACTTTTGCTGAACACAGTTTGGGAATAATCATAGTTACAAAAGTCCAAATTAGTAAAAAAAAAATAGATATTAATCCCCTCCCCCTTGTCCTTCGGGGCCGGGAGAGAAGCAGAATGTGAACACTGACTAATGACTCTTCCAGTAAGTGCCCGCAGTCCCTTCATCTCCAAATCCTGCCCTTAAAATTAGTGACTCCAGCCCCGAAGCTGCGGATTAAATGTGCATTAGGGATAATTTACAGGCGGATTATTGCGTCCGTTTCCCTTAGGAAATATAATTAATGATTTACTAAACATGATTCCTCATTGATTGGAGACGACTTCCTCCCCCCATGACAAATGGACCCGGCTGTAATTTTATTTAAGAAGACAAAGTCAGACTTTTTATTTATTTTTTATTTTTTTGCTGAACAAATCAAATGAAGCGTCTGATTAATGGCGCGGAGGTCTGCGATGAGCGTCGCCGTCTTGGTTATTATGCATCTGACATCTCCGACAAACAAATCTGGATTGACGAGAATGGAGGAGCGAAGGTTCGGATCGGGCGGGAAGGATCATTAGTCAAGTGTCGTCTTGTGGGGAAGTTATCAAAGCGCTTGTGCCACGCGGCAGATGCTATCAGCCAGACAGGATCTGATGGGCACCGTGTAGGCATTGTGGGTAACAGATGGGAGATCAGTGCTGCGTGGGCTTAGATGTATTGATTATATGTAACATCTGTCCGTCTTGTCTCTTTATGGTGTTGAATTGGGGTAGATTTGTGGTGTCGCAGAGCAGAAAACCTTGACTACCGGAGCTCTCTTCCTACAGCCATAGGCTAGGGAACATCACATGACCAAGGCATCATTCATCTACGCCTAAACACCTGGAATTTCTCAGTGTATTTTGGATTCAGACTTGAACCATCAAATTGAACAAAAAACTAATTTTCAGTCCAATCTTCTCATCTCTAGTTCCAGGTTCTACGGGCCATTGTAACAATTAGTTTTGCCAGACCTGATGTGTGGTGTCCCAGAGCAAAACACCTTCACTACCTGAGCTCTCTTCCTACAATCATAGGCTGGGGAACATCACGTGACCAAGGCATCATTCATCTGATACAACACTAATGCAAATTTTAACGCTCACACTCCTGGAACATCTCAGTATATTCTATTAGTTAGTATTGGAGTCTTAATTTAAAAGGATCAAATTGAACCCAAAACTAATTGAACCCAGAACATCGCTCTTTTCAGACTGTGATGTCATCACTAGAGGCGGAGCCACCCAACCAGTGACGAGGTGGTAAGTAGACATCTATTCACTGTATACATTATACAGCCATTTATATAGATGGCTGTATAATGTATACTCTTTCCCCGCCCCAGGGAGTTAACAAGCGCTAGTTAACTCCTTCCTTACTGGGCCAGTGCATAGCTCTCAATCCAGCAAGATGTCACCATAAACAAGGGGACTCACTGGTTTATATTGACAAATGAGTTAAGTTGCGCTGATGGCTCACAGCGAACTTATCCGCTACAAACTGGACACTTTCAGAAAGTTTGGCGAGCATGGCAAGTGGAACCTGCGACTCCCTCATCTGTAAGGAAAATCTTTAAAAATTCCCTGTTTAAATTTTACAAAGTTAATAGCAAAAACGTCCTCATCCTATGTCCAAACGCTGAGAGGATTGAAGCGCGTCTGTAGCCTATTGTTCTTCCCAAATGTTTGCATAAAGTAAACTTCCAGAATCTGAACTTTACAATAACCATAAGTGCTGGTTCCCCTTGACGTCCCTTGGGTTATACGGGGTTAACAGGGGATTTACCGCACTCACGTCGATGCATTCACACAATTACTGCCAACCTCTTTCCATGTCATTTAGCAGGGAGTCGCCATTCATAGGAGAGAAGCCGAACCTCTAAGTCTATTGAATACATTAATTAACAAAAAAAAGGTCAATCAGTCTTCATGTTTATTAAACATTATGCAAATGAGGCTGCTATGGGCTGATGGGAAATGGAGGCTAATGGGGACGACGGGGGCATCTCACAGATCAGGACTGAGGAATAAAGTGACTTTCCTAACACTGCCGGCGAGGTGCGAGGCGACGCTCACATGATGATAGACAGGAGGATTCTCTTATCCTGTATCCGGAGATTTAAGGAATTGTCCATTGTTTGCTTTTCGCCTCTTTCCTCGGCCCATTACCTGCCTCATTGTAGAGAAGAAAAATCTGTGATGGATCAATGGCGCTAATCTCCCCCGGATTACATCGGCTGCGGTATGAGGATCACCTCTACACGTCCTCTGGGATCTGCCGAGTCAGGAGCCGCACGGACTCTGTTATCTGCTCCAGACAATTAAAGGGAATCTAACGCAATTCTAGGATTCAGAGTATTGCTGGTACTTGTGGTTATTCAAAAAGAGTCATTGGCATATTTTCACAGTACAGGGATAATACGCAGTGATGTCACAGTACAGGGATAATACACAGTGATGTCACAGTACAGGGATAATACACAGTGATGTCACAGTACAGGGATAATACACAGTGATGTCACAGTACAGGGATAATACACACAGTGATGTCACAGTACAGGGATAATACACACAGTGATGTCACAGTACAGGGATAATACACACAGTGATGTCACAGTACAGAGATAATACACAGTGATGTCACAGTACAGGGATAATACACACAGTGATGTCACAGTACAGGGATAATACACACAGTGATGTCACAGTACAGGGATAATACACACAGTGATGTCACAGTACAGGGATAATACACAGTGATGTCACAGTTCAGGGATAATACACAGTGATGTCACAGTACAGGGATAATACACAGTGATGTCACAGTACAGGGATAATACACACAGTGATGTCACAGTACAGGGATAATACACAGTGATGTCACAGTACAGAGATAATACACACAGTGATGTCACAGTACAGGGATGATACACATAGTGATGTCACAGTACAGGGATAATACACAGTGATGTCACAGTACAGGGATAATACACAGTGATGTCACAGTACAGGGATAATACACACAGTGATGTCACAGTACAGGGATAATTCACACAGTGATGTCACAGTACAGGGATAATACACAGTGATGTCACAGTACAGGGATAATACACAGTGATGTCACAGTGCAGGCATAATACACACAGTGATGTCACAGTACAGGGATAATACACAGTGATGTCACAGTACAGGAATAATACACAGTGATGTCACAGTACAGATATAATACTCACAGTGATGTCACAGTACATGGATAATACACAGTGATGTCACAGTACAGGAATAATACACAGTGATGTCACAGTACAGGGATAATACACAGTGATGTCACAGTACAGGAATAATACACAGTGATGTCACAGTACAGGGATAATACACAGTGATGTCACAGTACAGTGATAATATACAGTGATGTCACAGTACAGGAATAATACACAGTGATGTCACAGTACAGAAATAATACACACAGTGATGTTGCAGTACAGGGATAATACACAGTGATGTCACAGTACAGGGATAATACACAGTGATGTCACAGTACAGGGATAATACACAGTGATGTCACAGTACAGGAATAATACACACAGTGATGTTGCAGTACAGGGATAATACACAGTGATGTCACAGTACAGGGATAATACACAGTGATGTCACAGTACAGGGATAATATACACAGTGATGTCGCAGTACAGGGATAATACACACAGTGATGTCACAGTACAGGGATAATACACACAGTGATGTCACAGTACAGGGATAATACACAGTGATGTCACAGTACAGAGATAATACACACAGTGATGTCACAGTACAGGGATGATACACATAGTGATGTCACAGTACAGGGATAATACACAGTGATGTCACAGTACAGGGATAATACACAGTGATGTCACAGTACAGGGATAATACACACGGTGATGTCACAGTACAGGGATAATTCACACAGTGATGTCACAGTGCAGGCATAATACACACAGTGATGTCACAGTACAGGGATAATACACAGTGATGTCACAGTACAGGAATAATACACAGTGATGTCACAGTACAGATATAATACTCACAGTGATGTCACAGTACATGGATAATACACAGTGATGTCACAGTACAGGAATAATACACAGTGATGTCACAGTACAGGGATAATACACAGTGATGTCACAGTACAGGAATAATACACAGTGATGTCACAGTACAGGGATAATACACAGTGATGTCACAGTACAGGGATAATATACAGTGATGTCACAGTACAGGAATAATACACAGTGATGTCACAGTACAGAAATAATACACACAGTGATGTTGCAGTACAGGGATAATACACAGTGATGTCACAGTACAGGGATAATACACAGTGATGTCACAGTACAGGGATAATACACAGTGATGTCACAGTACAGGAATAATACACACAGTGATGTTGCAGTACAGGGATAATACACAGTGATGTCACAGTACAGGGATAATACACAGTGATGTCACAGTACAGGGATAATATACACAGTGATGTCGCAGTGCAGGGATAATACACACAGTGATGTCACAGTACAGGGATAATACACACAGTGATGTCACAGTACAGGGATAATACACAGTGATGTGACAGTTCAGGGATAATACACAGTGATGTCACAGTACAGGGATAATACACAGTGATGTCACAGTACAGGGATAATACACACAGTGATGTCATAGTACAGGGATAATACACAGTGATGTCACAGTACAGAGATAATACACACAGTGATGTCACAGTACAGGGATGATACACACAGTGATGTCACAGTACAGGGATAATACACAGTGATGTCACAGTACAGGCATAATACACAGTGATGTCACAGTACAGGGATAATACACACGGTGATGTCACAGTACAGGGATAATTCCCACAGTGATGTCACAGTACAGGGATAATACACAGTGATGTCACAGTACAGGGATAATACACAGTGATGTCACAGTACAGGGATAATACACAGTGATGTCACAGTACAGGGATAATACACACAGTGATGTCACATTACAGGGATAATACACAGTGATGTCACAGTACAGGAATAATACACAGTGATGTCACAGTACAGAGATAATACTCACAGTGATGTCACAGTACATGGATAATACACAGTGATGTCACAGTACAGGAATAATACACAGTGATGTCACAGTGCAGGGATAATACACAGTGATGTCACAGTACAGGAATAATACACAGTGATGTCACAGTACAGGGATAATACACAGTGATGTCACAGTACAGGGATAATATACAGTGATGTCACAGTACAGGAATAATACACAGTGATGTCACAGTACAGAGATGATACACACAGTGATGTCACAGTACAGCAATAATACACACAGTGATGTCACAGTACAGGGATAATACACAGTGATGTCACAGTACAGGGATAATACACAGTGATGTCACAGTACAGGAATAATACACACAGTGATGTCACAGTACAGGGATAATACACAGTGATTTCACAGTACAGGGATAATACACAGTGATGTCACAGTACAGGGATGATACACACAGTGATGTCACAGTACAGGAATAATACACACAGTGATGTCACAGTACAGGGATAATACACAGTGATGTCACAGTACAGGGATAATACACACAGTGATGTCTCAGTACAGGGATAATATACAGTGATGTCACAGTACAGGGATAATATACAGTGATGTCACAGTACAGGGATAATACACAGTGATGTCACAGTACAGGGATAATACACAGTGATGTCACAGTACAGGGATAATGCACACAGTGATGTCACAGTACAGAGATAATATACACAGTGATGTCACAGTACAGGGATAATACACAGTGATGTCACAGTACAGGGATAATACACAGTGATGTCACTGTACAGGGATAATACACAGTGATGTCACAGTACAGGGATAATACACACAGTGATGTCACAGTACAGGGATAATACACAGTGATGTCACAGTACAGGGATAATACACAGTGATGTCACAGTACAGGGATAATACACAGTGATGTCACAGTACAGGGAGAATACACAGTGATGTCACAATACAGGGATAATACACACAGTGATGTCTCAGTACAGGGATAATATACAGTGATGTCACAGTACAGGGATAATATACACAGTGATGTCACAGTACAGGGATAATACACAGTGATGTCACAGTACAGGGATAATACACACAGTGATGTCACAGTACAGGGATAATACACAGTGATGTCACAGTACAGGGATAATACACAGTGATTTCACAGTACAGGGATAATACGCACAGTGATGTCACAGTACAGAGATAATACACAGTGATGTCACAGTACAGGGATAATACACAGTGATGTCACAGTACAGGGATAATACACACAGTGATGTCACAGTACAGGGATAATACACAGTGATGTCACAGTACAGGGGTAATGCACAGTGATGTCACAGTACAGGGATAATACACAGTGATGTCACAGTACAGGGATAATACACAGTGATGTCACAGTACAGGGATTATACACAGTGATGTCACAGTACAGGGATAATACACAGTGATGTCACTGTACAGGGATAATACACAGTGATGTCACAGTACAGGGATAATACACAGTGATGTCACAGTACAGGGATAATACACACAGTGATGTCACAGTACAGGGATAATACACAGTGATGTCACAGTACAGGGATAATACACACAGTGATGTCACAGTACAGGGATAATACACAGTGATGTCACAGTACAGGGATAATACACACAGTGATGTCACAGTACAGGGATAATACACAGTGATGTCACAGTACAGGGATAATGCACAGTGATGTCACAGTACAGGGATAATACACAGTGATGTCACAGTACAGGGATAATACACACAGTGATGTCACAGTACAGAGATAATACACAGTGATGTCACAGTACAGGGATAATACACAGTGATGTCACAGTACAGGGATAATACACAGTGATGTCACAGTACAGGGATAATACACAGTGATGTCACAGTACAGGGATAATACACAGTGATGTCACAGTACAGGGATAATACACAGTGATGTCACAGTACAGAGATAATACACAGTGATGTCACAGTACAGAGATAATACACAGTGATGTCACAGTACAGGGATAATACACACAGTGATGTCACAGTACAGGGATAATATACACAGTGATGTCACAGTACAGGGATAATACACAGTGATGTCACAGTACAGAGATAATACACAGTGATGTCACAGTACAGGGATAATACACAGTGATGTCACAGTACAGGGATAATACACAGTGATGTCACAGTACAGAGATAATACACAGTGATGTCACAGTACAAGGACATGGAATCGGGTCACATTCTATCTTAGACATCATCATCCATAGTCATCACTTTCAGCCTCTTATATCTGGGATTGTCACCTGTATTTGTTGGCCCCTTAGTGTCCCTGGTAATTCTGCCCATGCTAGAGCTTATAATGAATGGTATATGAAGTGTTAACCCACCACGATAATCAGATACATGTGGAGAGCAATGCAGAAGGAGGAGATTCTTCCACTATCAATCCTATATACCCCCTCCCCCGCCTAATACAATATTTACGGTTTATTGTAAAGCGTCATTTCCCGCACATTGACCTACACGATTGTTTTACGTATTTCGGTATTTTCACACAACAACATAAATTCACATAAAGTCAGGTGGAAATCTCTGTCTACATTATAGATGAGCCGCGAAGCCTCTGCAGTACGGTGCAGAATCTACACGGGATTGGGGTCAGGGGTCAAGCGCTAAATGTATGTGCGCCGATTGATCCCCATTGATCACATTATGTCATTTATTGCAGCTGCTGGGGAGATATTGACTGAATGTTCCGTCAGGAGCCGCACGCCGGGTGCATGTAGAGGCGGTATGCAATGGGGCTGCTTTGTATTACCCCCTAATAACCACCGTCCTCCATGTGCATTACTGTCAGACGGAGATTATCAAAGTCTCGTCAGGAAGCGAAGGGCCCGGAATGCGCCAAAGAGAAGGATTTTCTACGAGGGTCTTCAGGTGTAATATATATGTATAACTTCCCATTACTTCTGGCAATTTGGAGCTGTGAATTTCCATCGTTCTCTCTTCGGTTGCCCTCGGTTATGACACAATCCGATGAGCGAGAACTAATTGTATCCGATGCACAGAAGATCCGTGGCCCCCCAGCCGTGCGGAACAAAAAGGCTGAGCATCCCAGGGGATAGACACAGGGTTCACACAGCCACAAAGACATCACATTCTTCCTGGGCTGTCAATTCTCATTACTAAATGCTCTGCATATGTGAATGCATTGAATTTCCTATTCTGCTGCCATCTAGTGGTAACATTTATAGATGCATGGGAGAAAGACCCACAGACAAACACTGCTACATATACATGACATTTGATAGACTGTGTGATCTCCAAGTTCTGGGTCTCCAGCTGTTGCAAAACTACAACTCCCAGCATGCCCGGAAAGCCAACGGCTGTCCGAGCATGCTGGGAGTTGTAGTTTTGCAACAACTGGAGGTCGGCAGTTTGCAAACCACTGTGCTAGAGTATGTAGGTGGAGTATCCCTAGCCCAGTCTTTGGATTAGTGCTTTGTGGCTGTTGTATCTCCATACAGACCTGCATCTCGCAATAGGAAACTGTAGTTCAACCTTTGTGACTATTACTTTTTTGCATTATTCACTTACTAGAATGCAACCAGTGCAGATCCCCTTATTGAAGCATTTTCTTTAATCTAGAGGGTAGGATTTAGTCAAGACCAAATCTAGTCTTAAAGAGTAATTCTCTTTAAAAAATGTTTTGCTATTGCACTCCTTATGGTAATTAAAAAATATTTCTAATACACTTAAAAAAAAGTTTTCTATGTTTTATTTTTGCTTAAAAAAAGCTCAAGAGCACATCCCCCCCCCCCCCCCCCCCCCATCTCATACACAGACTTTGGACTGAAGTCCAAACACAGAAAGTGGAGACTGGAGTGCTGGGGAGGGGGGGGTGTCCATCCTCATCCAATCATAGCTCCTCTCACACATAACTGCCATATGCTGTTGGTTGGACACACACCCCTCAGCACTCCAGGCTGCACTTCCTGTGTTTGGGCTTCGGTCCAAAGTCTGTGTATGAGATGGGGGAAATGTGCTCTTGAGCTTTTTTAAGCACAAATAAAACATACAAAACTTAATTTTTTTTTAAAACAAAGTATATTACAAATATTTTTTAATTACCATAAGGAGTGCAATAGCAAATATTAGTTTTAATGAGAGTGACCCTTTAATGTTGGGACCAGTATTTTGTGGCTGTCATTTTTCCATGCAGAACTGCATCTCGCTATAGGAAACTGTAGTTCAATATTTTTGAATACTACTTTCTTGCATAATTCACTCACTGGAAGGCAACCAGAGCAGATCCCCTTATTGGAGCATTATTTTTATCTAGAGGGCAGGATTTAGTATAGACCAAATCTAGTCTTAAGGTTGGGACCAGTGCTTTGTGGCTGTTGTATCTCCACACAGACCTGCATCTCACTATAGAAAACTGTAGTTCAATCTTCATGAATATTACTTTCTTGCATAATTCACTCACTGGGAGGCAACCAGTGCAGATCCCCTTAGTATAGCATTCTAATCTAGAGGGCAGGATCTGGTTTAGACCAATTCTAGTCTTGTGCTAGTCCAAAGCACATGTAGTTTGCCTCTTGCTGCCAGTACCATAAGAGGAGGAGATTTAGTTTAGCTAAACCCATCATAGCTACAGAAAACCTATCTGATAGTGCATGGGGTTAAGTCACAAAGTCCGTGTCTTCTCCTGGTGAACCATCTAGTCCTATTTTAGAGGATTGAAAGCTTTTCTACCACTTCTGGTAAGGAGTGTTATATTCCTCCACCTCCATGAGGGAGTGTTATATTCTGCCAGCTCTGATGGAGAGAGATTACCAAGAAGATGAGCTTTACCACAACCTGTCTGTTTTTTCTTATACCTGCAAGGGTTTTAGGCTAGAACCAGTGCTTTGTGACTGTAACATCTCCACACAGACCTGCATCTCGCAATAGGAAACTGTAGTGCAACCTTTGTGATTACTACATTCTTGTATTATTGTCACGATTCGGCTTACGGGTTGTGGATCCGCTGTGTCAGCGAGGGATAGGCGTGGACCGTGCTAGTGGACCGGTTCTAAGAGGCTACTGGTTTTCACCAGAGCCCGCCGCAAAGCGGGATGGTCTTGCTGCGGCAGTAGCAACCAGGTCGTATCCACTAGCAACGGCTCTACCTCGCTGACTGCTGAGAAGGCGTGGGACAGAAGGACAAGGCAGAGGCAAGGTCAGACGTAGCAGAAGGTCGGGGGCAGGCGGCAAGGTTCGTAGTCAGGATGGATAGCAGAAGTTCAGGTACACAGGCTTTGGACACACTAAACGCTTTCACTGGCACAAGGCAACAAGATCCGGCAAGGGAGTGCATGGGAGGAGGTCAGATAAAGGCAGGGAGCAGATGGAAGCCAATTAAGCTAATTGGGCCAGGCACCAATCATTGGTGCACTGGCCCTTTAAGTCTCAGAGAGCTGGCGCGCGCGCGCCCTAGAGAGCGGAGCCGCGCGCGCCAGCACATGACAGCAGGGGACCGGGACGGGTAAGTGACCTGGGACGCGATTCGCGGGCGGGCGCGTCCCGCTGTGCGAATCGCATCCCCAACGGCCATGACAGTGCAGCGCTCCCGGTCAGCGGGACTGACCGGGGCGCTGCAGGGAAAAAGACGCCGTGAGCGCTCCGGGGAGGAGCGGGGACCCGGAGCGCTAGGCGTAACAGTACCCCCCCCCTTAGGTCTCCCCTTTTTTTTGTCCGGTAACTGCCTCCCCTGGAATGAGGACACTGGGAAAGAATGGGGGGCTTCCTCAACGGGAGGCAGTACAGCAGGAGTTGGAATGGGGAGGGAGGGCAGAGGGTGAAGTTTGGCACGGGGCAGGGAGACACAAGGACGGGAGCCATGAGGGGACACAAAGGCTTGCCTGATGGGACTGGGAGGGGGGGAGAGGCACTTCCTGTGGCAGGCAGAGTCCCAGTTCTTGATCTCCCCGGTGGTCCAATCAAGGGTGGGCGAATGAAGCCGGAGCCATGGCAGACCGAGGAGGACCTCAGAGGTACAGCCGGGGAGAACGAATAGCTCAATCCTCTCGAGGTGGGGTCCAATAGACATGAGGAGGGGTTCTGTGCGGTAACGCACAGTGCAGTCCAATCTGGCTCCGTTGACCGCGGAAATGTAGAGCGGCTTGACGAGACGGGTCACCGGGATGCTGAATTTATTAACAAAGGACTCCAAAATAAAATTCCCGGAGGCACCAGAGTCCAAGCAGGCCACGGCTGAGAGGGAGGAGTTGGCTGTAGGAGAAATCTGCACGGGCACCGTGAGACGTGGAGAAGAAGACTTAGAACCAAAAGATGCCACACCCACGTGAGCTGGGTGCGTGCGTGCGTTTCCCAGGCGTGGAGGACGGATAGGGCAATCCACCAAAAAATGCTCAGTACTGGCACAGTACAGACAGAGATTTTCTTCTCTACGGCGATTCCTCTCTTCCTGGGTCAGGCGAGACCGATCCACTTGCATGGCCTCCTCGGCGGGAGGCCCAGGCGAAGACTGCAAAGGATGCTGTGGGAGAGGTGCCCAGAGATCTAAGTCTTTTTCCTGGCAGAGCTCTTGGTGTCGCTCAGAAAAACGCATGTCAATGCGGGTAGCCAAATGGATGAGTTCTTGGAGGTTGGCAGAAATCTCTCGTGCGGCCAGCACATCCTTGATGCGACTGGATAGGCCTTTTTTAAAGGTCGCGCAGAGAGCCTCATTATTCCAGGATAGTTCAGAAGCAAAAGTACGGAATTGTATGGCGTACTCGCCAACGGAAGAATTACCCTGGACCAGGTTCAGCAAGGCAGTCTCAGCAGAAGAGGCTCGGGCAGGTTCCTCGAAGACACTTCGGACTTCAGCGAAGAAGGACTGGACTGTGGCTGTGGCAGGATCATTGCGGTCCCAGAGCGGTGTGGCCCAAGACAAGGCCTTTCCTGAAAGAAAGCTTACTACGAACGCCACCTTAGACCGTTCTGTAGGAAACAAGTCCGACAACATCTCCATATGCAGGGAACACTGAGACAAAAATCCACGGCAGAGTTTAGAGTCCCCATCAAATTTGTCCGGCAGGGACAAGCGTGGGTTAGGAGCGGCCACTCGCTGCGGAGGAGGTGCAGGAGCTGGCGGAGGAGATGGTTGCTGCTGTAGCAGAGGCAGAAGTTGCTGTAACATGGCGGTCAACTGCGACAGCTGCTGTCCTTGTTGGGCAATCTGCTGCGATTGCTGAGCGACCACCGTGGGAAGATCAGCGAGACTTGGCAGCGGCACCTCAGCGGGATCCATGGCCGGATCTACTGTCACGATTCGGCTTACGGGTTGTGGATCCGCTGTGTCAGCGAGGGATAGGCGTGGACCGTGCTAGTGGACCGGTTCTAAGAGGCTACTGGTTTTCACCAGAGCCCGCCGCAAAGCGGGATGGTCTTGCTGCGGCAGTAGCAACCAGGTCGTATCCACTAGCAACGGCTCTACCTCGCTGACTGCTGAGAAGGCGTGGGACAGAAGGACAAGGCAGAGGCAAGGTCAGACGTAGCAGAAGGTCGGGGGCAGGCGGCAAGGTTCGTAGTCAGGATGGATAGCAGAAGTTCAGGTACACAGGCTTTGGACACACTAAACGCTTTCACTGGCACAAGGCAACAAGATCCGGCAAGGGAGTGCATGGGAGGAGGTCAGATAAAGGCAGGGAGCAGATGGAAGCCAATTAAGCTAATTGGGCCAGGCACCAATCATTGGTGCACTGGCCCTTTAAGTCTCAGAGAGCTGGCGCGCGCGCGCCCTAGAGAGCGGAGCCGCGCGCGCCAGCACATGACAGCAGGGGACCGGGACGGGTAAGTGACCTGGGACGCGATTCGCGAGCGGGCGCGTCCCGCTGTGCGAATCGCATCCCCAACGGCCATGACAGTGCAGCGCTCCCGGTCAGCGGGACTGACCGGGGCGCTGCAGGGAAAAAGACGCCGTGAGCGCTCCGGGGAGGAGCGGGGACCCGGAGCGCTAGGCGTAACAATTATTTACTTATCGGGAGGCAGCCAGTGTGTATTCCCTTAGTGGAACAGTTTTATCTAGAGGGCAGGATCTGGTTTAGACCAATTCTAGTCTTGTGCTAGTCCAGAGCACATGTAGTTCACCTCTTGTTGCCAGTACCATAAGCTGAGCAGCTACAGAAACCTACCTGAGAAAATGGGTCAACTCACAATGTCTGATGACGTATCTTCTCCTGCTGAACCTTCTAGTTCTATTTTAGAGGATTACAAGCTATTCTACTACTTCTGAGAAAGAGTGTTATATTCTGTCACCTCCATGAAGTACTGTTATATTCTGTCACCTCCATGAAGTACTGTTATATTCTGCCACCTCCATGAAGTACTGTTATATTCTGTTACATCCATGAAGTACTGTTATATTCTGTTACATCCATGAAGTACTGTTATATTCTGTTACATCCATGAAGTACTGTTATATTCTGCCACCTCCATGAAGTACTGTTATATTCTGTCACCTCCATGAAGTACTGTTATATTCTGCCACCTCAATGAAGTACTGTTATATTCTGCCACCTCCATGAAGTACTGTTATATTCTGCCACCTCCATGAAGTACTGTTATATTCTGTCACATCCATGAAGTACTGTTATATTCTGTCACATCCATGAAGTACTGTTATATTCTGCCACCTACATGAGGTACTGTTATATTCTGTCACCTCCATGAAGTACTGTTATATTCTGTTACATCCATGAAGTACTGTTATATTCTGTTACATCCATGAAGTACTGTTATATTCTGTTACATCCATGAAGTACTGTTATATTCTGTCACCTCCATGAAGTACTGTTATATTCTGTTACATCCATGAAGTACTGTTATATTCTGTTACATCCATGAAGTACTGTTATATTCTGTCACCTCCATGAAGTACTGTTATATTCTGCCATCTTCATGAAGTACTGTTATATTCTGTTACATCCATGAAGTACTGTTATATTCTGCCACCTCCATGAAGTACTGTTATATTCTGCCATCTTCATGAAGTACTGTTATATTCTGCCACCTCCATGAAGTACTGTTATATTCTCTTACATTAATGAAGTACTGTTATATTCTGTTACATCCATGAAGTACTGTTATATTCTGTCACCTCCATGAAGTACTGTTATATTCTGCCACCTCCATGAAGTACTGTTATATTCTGCCACCTCCATGAAGTACTGTTATATTCTGTCACATCCATGAAGTACTGTTATATTCTGTCACATCCATGAAGTACTGTTATATTCTGCCACCTACATGAGGTACTGTTATATTCTGTCACCTCCATGAAGTACTGTTATATTCTGTTACATCCATGAAGTACTGTTATATTCTGTTACATCCATGAAGTACTGTTATATTCTGTTACATCCATGAAGTACTGTTATATTCTGTCACCTCCATGAAGTACTGTTATATTCTGTTACATCCATGAAGTACTGTTATATTCTGTTACATCCATGAAGTACTGTTATATTCTGTCACCTCCATGAAGTACTGTTATATTCTGCCATCTTCATGAAGTACTGTTATATTCTGTTACATCCATGAAGTACTGTTATATTCTGTTACATCCATGAAGTACTGTTATATTCTGCCACCTCCATGAAGTACTGTTATATTCTGCCATCTTCATGAAGTACTGTTATATTCTGTTACATCCATGAAGTACTGTTATATTCTGTCACCTCCATGAAGTACTGTTATATTCTGTCACCTCCATGAAGTACTGTTATATTCTGTTACATCCATGAAGTACTGTTATATTCTGTTACATCCATGAAGTACTGTTATATTCTGTCACCTCCATGAAGTACTGTTATATTCTGTCACCTCCATGAAGTACTGTTATATTCTGTCACCTCCATGAAGTACTGTTATATTCTGCCACCTCCATGAAGTACTGTTATATTCTGTTACATCCATGAAGTACTGTTATATTCTGCCACATCCATGAAGTACTGTTATATTCTGTTACATCCATGAAGTACTGTTATATTCTGTGACCTCCATGAAGTACTGTTATATTCTGTCGCCTCCATGAAGTACTGTTATATTCTGTTACATCTATTAAGTACTGTTATATTCTGTCACCTCCATGAAGTACTGTTATATTCTGTCACCTCCATGAAGAACTGTTATATTCTGTTACATCCATGAAGTACTGTTATATTCTGTTACATCCATGAAGTACTGTTATATTCTGTTACATCCATGAAGTACTGTTATATTCTGCCACCTCCATGAAGTACTGTTATATTCTGTTACATCCATGAAGTACTGTTATATTCTGCCACATCCATGAAGTACTGTTATATTCTGTTACATCCATGAAGTACTGTTATATTCTGCCACATCCATGAAGTACTGTTATATTCTGTCGCCTCCATGAAGTACTGTTATATTCTGTTACATACATGAAGTACTGTTATATTCTGTCACCTCCATGAAGTACTGTTATATTCTGTTACATCCATGAAGTACTGTTATATTCTGCCACCTCCATGAAGTACTGTTATATTCTGTTACATCCATGAAGTACTGTTATATTCTGTTACATCCATGAAGTACTGTTATATTCTGTCACCTCCATGAAGTACTGTTATATTCTGTCACCTCCATGAAGTACTGTTGTATTCTGTTACCTCCATGAAGTACTGTTATATTCTGTCACCTCCATGAAGTACTGTTATATTCTGTTACATCCATGAAGTACTGTTATATTCTGTCACCTCCATGAAGTACTGTTATATTCTGTTACATACATGAAGTACTGTTATATTCTGTTACATACATGAAGTACTGTTATATTCTGTCACCTCCATGAAGTACTGTTATATTCTGTCACCTCCATGAAGTACTGTTGTATTCTGTTACCTCCATGAAGTACTGTTATATTCTGTTACATCCATGAAGTACTGTTATATTCTGTCACCTCCATGAAGTACTGTTATATTCTGTTACATCCATGAAGTACTGTTATATTCTGTCACCTCCATGAAGTACTGTTATATTCTGTTACATACATGAAGTACTGTTATATTCTGTCACATTCATGAAGTACTGTTATATTCTGTCACCTCCATGAAGTACTGTTATATTCTGTTACATCCATGAAGTACTGTTATATTCTACCACCTCCATGAAGTACTGTTATATTCTGTCACCTCCATGAAGTACTGTTATATTCTGTCACCTCCATGAAGTACTGTTATATTCTGTTACATCCAGAAAGTACTGTTATATTCTGTTACATCCATGAAGTACTGTTATATTCTGTTACATCCATGAAGTACTGTTATATTCTGTTACATCCATGAAGTACTGTTATATTCTGTTACATCCATGAAGTACTGTTATATTCTGTCACCTCCATGAAGTACTGTTATATTCTGTCACCTCCATGAAGTACTGTTATATTCTGTTACATCCATGAAGTACTGTTATATTCTGTCACCTCCATGAAGTACTGTTATATTCTGTTACATCCATGAAGTACTGTTATATTCTGTTACATCCATGAAGTACTGTTATATTCTGCCACCTCCATGAAATACTGTTATATTCTGTCACCTCCATGAAGTACTGTTATATTCTGTTACATCCATGAAGTACTGTTATATTCTGCCACCTCCATGAAGTACTGTTATATTCTGCCACCTCCATGAAATACTGTTATATTCTGTCACCTCCATGAAGTACTGTTATATTCTGTTACATCCATGAAGTACTGTTATATTCTGTCACATCCATGAAGTACTGTTATATTCTGCCACCTCCATGAAGTACTGTTATATTCTGTTACATCCATGAAGTACTGTTATATTCTGTTACATCCATGAAGTACTGTTATATTCTGTTACATCCATGAAGTACTGTTATATTCTGTCGCCTCCATGAAGTACTGTTATATTCTGTTACATCTATTAAGTACTGTTATATTCTGTCACCTCCATGAAGTACTGTTATATTCTGTCACCTCCATGAAGAACTGTTATATTCTGTTACATCCATGAAGTACTGTTATATTCTGTTACATCCATGAAGTACTGTTATATTCTGTTACATCCATGAAGTACTGTTATATTCTGCCACCTCCATGAAGTACTGTTATATTCTGTTACATCCATGAAGTACTGTTATATTCTGCCACATCCATGAAGTACTGTTATATTCTGTTACATCCATGAAGTACTGTTATATTCTGCCACATCCATGAAGTACTGTTATATTCTGTCGCCTCCATGAAGTACTGTTATATTCTGTTACATACATGAAGTACTGTTATATTCTGTCACCTCCATGAAGTACTGTTATATTCTGTCACCTCCATGAAGTACTGTTGTATTCTGTTACCTCCATGAAGTACTGTTATATTCTGTTACATCCATGAAGTACTGTTATATTCTGCCACCTCCATGAAGTACTGTTATATTCTGTTACATACATGAAGTACTGTTATATTCTGTCACCTCCATGAAGTACTGTTATATTCTGTCACCTCCATGAAGTACTGTTGTATTCTGTTACCTCCATGAAGTACTGTTATATTCTGTTACATCCATGAAGTACTGTTATATTCTGTCACCTCCATGAAGTACTGTTATATTCTGTTACATCCATGAAGTACTGTTATATTCTGTCACCTCCATGAAGTACTGTTATATTCTGTCACCTCCTTGAAGTACTGTTATATTCTGTTACATACATGAAGTACTGTTATATTCTGTCACATTCATGAAGTACTGTTATATTCTGTCACCTCCATGAAGTACTGTTATATTCTGTTACATCCATGAAGTACTGTTATATTCTACCACCTCCATGAAGTACTGTTATATTCTGTCACCTCCATGAAGTACTGTTATATTCTGTCACCTCCATGAAGTACTGTTATATTCTGTTACATCCAGAAAGTACTGTTATATTCTGTTACATCCATGAAGTACTGTTATATTCTGTTACATCCATGAAGTACTGTTATATTCTGTTACATCCATGAAGTACTGTTATATTCTGTTACATCCATGAAGTACTGTTATATTCTGTCACCTCCATGAAGTACTGTTATATTCTGTCACCTCCATGAAGTACTGTTATATTCTGTTACATCCATGAAGTACTGTTATATTCTGTCACCTCCATGAAGTACTGTTATATTCTGTTACATCCATGAAGTACTGTTATATTCTGTTACATCCATGAAGTACTGTTATATTCTGCCACCTCCATGAAATACTGTTATATTCTGTCACCTCCATGAAGTACTGTTATATTCTGCCACCTCCATGAAGTACTGTTATATTCTGTTACATCCATGAAGTACTGTTATATTCTGTTACATCCATGAAGTACTGTTATATTCTGTTACATCCATGAAGTACTGTTATATTCTGTTACATCCATGAAGTACTGTTATATTCTGTCACCTCCATGAAGTACTGTTATATTCTGTTACATCCATGAAGTACTGTTATATTCTGTTACATCCATGAAGTACTGTTATATTCTGTTACATCCATGAAGTACTGTTATATTCTGTCACCTCCATGAAGTACTGTTATATTCTGTTACATCCATGAAGTACTGTTATATTCTGCCACCTCCATGAAGTACTGTTATATTCTGCCACCTCCATGAAGTACTGTTATATTCTGTTACATCCATGAAGTACTGTTATATTCTGTTACATCCATGAAGTACTGTTATATTCTGTCACCTCCATGAAGTACTGTTATATTCTGCCACCTCCATGAAGTACTGTTATATTCTGTTACATCCATGAAGTACTGTTATATTCTGTTACATCCATGAAGTACTGTTATATTCTGTTACATCCATGAAGTACTGTTATATTCTGTTACATCCATGAAGTACTGTTATATTCTGTTACATCCATGAAGTACTGTTATATTCTGTCACATCCATGAAGTACTGTTATATTCTGTTACATCCATGAAGTACTGTTATATTCTGCCACCTCCATGAAGTACTGTTATATTCTGTTACATCCATGAAGTACTGTTATATTCTGTCACATCCATGAAGTACTGTTATATTCTGTTACATCCATGAAGTACTGTTATATTCTGTCGCCTCCATGAAGTACTGTTATATTCTGTCACCTCCATGAAGTACTGTTATATTCTGTTACATCCATGAAGTACTGTTATATTCTGTCACATCCATGAAGTACTGTTATATTCTGTCACCTCCATGAAGTACTGTTATATTCTGTTACATCCATGAAGTTCTGTTATATTCTGTTACATACATGAAGTACTGTTATATTCTGTTACATCCATGAAGAACTGTTATATTCTGTCACCTCCATGAAGTACTGTTATATTCTGTTACATCCATGAAGTACTGTTATATTCTGTCACCTCCATGAAGTACTGTTATATTCTGTTACATCCATGAAGTACTGTTATATTCTGTCACCTCCATGAAGTACTGTTATATTCTGTCACCTCCATGAAGTACTGTTATATTCTGCCACCTCCATGAAGTACTGTTATATTCTGTCGCCTCCATGAAGTACTGTTATATTCTGTCACCTCCATGAAGTACTGTTATATTCTGTCACCTCCATGAAGTACTGTTATATTCTGTTACATCCATGAAGTACTGTTATATTCTGTCACCTCCATGAAGTACTGTTATATTCTGTTACATCCATGAAGTACTGTTATATTCTGTTACATCCATGAAGTACTGTTATATTCTGTCACCTCCATGAAGTACTGTTATATTCAGTTACATCCATGAAGTACTGTTATATTCTGTTACATCCATGAAGTACTGTTATTTTCTGTTACATCCATGAAGTACTGTTATATTCTGCCACCTCCATGAAGTACTGTTATATTCTGTTACATCCATGAAGTACTGTTATATTCTGTCACCTCCATGAAGTACTGTTATATTCTGTTACATCCATGAAGTACTGTTATATTCTGTTACATCCATGAAGTACTGTTATATTCTGTTACATCCATGAAGTACTGTTATATTCTGTCACCTCCATGAAGTACTGTTATATTCTGTCACCTACATGAAGTACTGTTATATTCTGCCACCTCCATGAAGTACTGTTATATTCTGTCACCTCCATGAAGTACTGTTATATTCTGCCACCTCCATGAAGTACTGTTATATTCTGTCACCTCCATGAAGTACTGTTATATTCTGTTACATCCATGAAGTACTGTTATATTCTGCCACCTCCATGAAGTACTGTTATATTCTGTCACCTCCATGAAGTACTGTTATATTCTGTCACCTCCATGAAGTACTGTTATATTCTGTCACCTCCATGAAGTACTGTTATATTCTACCACCTCCATGAAGTACTGTTATATTCTGTTACATCCCTGAAGTACTGTTATATTTTGCCACCTCCATGAAGTACTGTTATATTCTGCCACCTACATGAAGTACTGTTATATTCTGTCACCTCCATGAAGTACTGTTATATTCTGTTACATCCATGAAGTACTGTTATATTCTGTCACCTCCATGAAGTACTGTTATATTCTGCCACCTCCATGAAGTACTGTTATATTCTGTCACATCCATGAAGTACTGTTATATTCTGTTACATCCATGAAGTACTGTTATATTCTGTCACATCCATGAAGTACTGTTATATTCTGTCACATCCATGAAGTACTGTTATATTCTGTTACATCCATGAAGTACTGTTATATTCTGTTACATCCATGAAGTACTGTTATATTCTGTTACATCCATGAAGTACTGTTATATTCTGTCACATCCATGAAGTACTGTTATATTCTGTCACCTCCATGAAGTACTGTTATATTCTGTTACATCCATGAAGTACTGTTATATTCTGTCACCTCCATGAAGTACTGTTATATTCTGTCACATCCATGAAGTACTGTTATATTCTGTTACATCCATGAAGTACTGTTATATTCTGTCACATCCATGAAGTACTGTTATATTCTGTCACCTCCATGAAGTACTGTTATATTCTGTTACATCCATGAAGTACTGTTATATTCTGTCACATCCATGAAGTACTGTTATATTCTGTCACCTCCATGAAGTACTGTTATATTCTGTCACCTCCATGAAGTACTGTTATATTCTGTTACATCCATGAAGTACTGTTATATTCTGCCACCTCCATGAAGTACTGTTATATTCTGTCACATCCATGAAGTACTGTTATATTCTGTTACATCCATGAAGTACTGTTATATTCTGTCACATCCATGAAGTACTGTTATATTCTGCCACCTCCATGAAGTACTGTTATATTCTGTTACATCCATGAAGTACTGTTATATTCTGTTACATCCATGAAGTACTGTTATATTCTGTCACCTCCATGAAGTACTGTTATATTCTGCCACCTCCATGAAGTACTGTTATATTCTGCCACCTCCATGAAGTACTGTTATATTCTGTCACCTCCATGAAGTACTGTTATATTCTGTCACCTCCATGAAGTACTGTTATATTCTGCCACCTCCATGAAGTACTGTTATATTCTGCCACCTCCATGAAGTACTGTTATATTCTGCCACCTCCATGAAGTACTGTTATATTCTGTCACCTACATGAAGTACTGTTATATTCTGTCACCTCCATGAAGTACTGTTATATTCTGTTACATCCATGAAGTACTGTTATATTCTGTTACATCCATGAAGTACTGTTATATTCTGTTACATCCATGAAGTACTGTTATATTCTGTCACCTCCATGAAGTACTGTTATATTCTGTCACCTACATGAAGTACTGTTATATTCTGTCACATCCATGAAGTACTGTTATATTCTGTCACCTCCATGAAGTACTGTTATATTCTGTTACTTCCATGAAGTACTGTTATATTCTGTCACCTCCATGAAGTACTGTTATATTCTGTCACATCCATGAAGTACTGTTATATTCTGTCACCTCCATGAAGTACTGTTATATTCTGTCACCTCCATGAAGTACTGTTATATTCTGTCACATCCATGAAGTACTGTTATATTCTGTTACATCCATGAAGTACTGTTATATTCTGCCACCTCCATGAAGTACTGTTATATTCTTTTACATCCATGAAGTACTGTTATATTCTGTTACATCCATGAAGTACTGTTATATTCTGTTACATCCATGAAGTACTGTTATATTCTGTTACATCCATGAAGTACTGTTATATTCTGTCACCTCCATGAAGTACTGTTATATTCTGTTACATCCATGAAGTATTGTTATATTCTGTCACCTCCATGAAGTACTGTTATATTCTGCCACCTCCATGAAGTACTGTTATATTCTGTCACATCCATGAAGTATTGTTATATTCTGTCACCTCCATGAAGTACTGTTATTTTCTGTTACATCCATGAAGTACTGTTATATTCTGTTACATCCATGAAGTACTGTTATATTCTGTTACATCCATGAAGTACTGTTATATTCTGTCGCCTCCATGAAGTACTGTTATATTCTGTTACATCCATGAAGTACTGTTATATTCTGCCACCTACATGAAGTACTGTTATATTCTGCCACCTCCATGAAGTACTGTTATATTCTGTTACATCCATGAAGTACTGTTATATTCTGTCACCTCCATGAAGTACTGTTATATTCTGTCACCTCCATGAAGTACTGTTATATTCTGCCACCTCCATGAAGTACTGTTATATTCTGTTACATCCATGAAGTACTGTTATATTCTGCCACCTCCATGAAGTACTGTTGTATTCTGTCACCTCCATGAAGTACTGTTATATTCTGTTACATCCATGAAGTACTGTTATATTCTGTTACATCCATGAAGTACTGTTATATTCTGTTACATCCATGAAGTACTGTTATATTCTGTTACATCCATGAAGTACTGTTATATTCTGTTACATCCATGAAGTACTGTTATATTCTGTCACCTCCATGAAGTACTGTTATCTTCTGTTACATCCATGAAGTACTGTTATATTCTGTTACATCCATGAAGTACTGTTATATTCTGTCACCTCCATGAAGTACTGTTATATTCTGTTACATCCATGAAGTACTGTTATATTCTGTTACATCCATGAAGTACTGTTATATTCTGTTACATCCATGAAGTACTGTTATATTCTGCCACCTCCATGAAGTACTGTTATATTCTGTCACATCCATGAAGTACTGTTATATTCTGTCACCTCCATGAAGTACTGTTATATTCTGTCACCTCCATGAAGTACTGTTATATTCTGTCACCTCCATGAAGTACTGTTATATTCTGTCACCTCCATGAAGTACTGTTATATTCTGCCACCTCCATGAAGTACTGTTATATTCTGTTACATCCATGAAGTACTGTTATATTCAGTTACATCCATGAAGTACTGTTATATTCTGTCACCTCCATGAAGTACTGTTATATTCTGCCACCTCCATGAAGTACTGTTATATTCTGCCACCTCCATGAAGTACTGTTATATTCTGTCACCTCCATGAAGTACTGTTATATTCTGCCACCTACATGAAGTACTGTTATATTCTGTTACATCCATGAAGTACTGTTATATTCTGTTACATCCATGAAGTACTGTTATATTCTGTTACATCCATGAAGTACTGTTATATTCTGTTACATCCATGAAGTACTGTTATATTCTGCCACCTCCATGAAGTACTGTTATATTCAGTTACATCCATGAAGTACTGTTATATTCTGTTACATCCATGAAGTACTGTTATATTCTGCCACCTCCATGAAGTACTGTTATATTCTGTTACATCCATGAAGTACTGTTATATTCTGCCACCTCCATGAAGTACTGTTATATTCTGTTACATCCATGAAGTACTGTTATATTCTGCCACCTCCATGAAGTACTGTTATATTCTGTTACATCCATGAAGTACTGTTATATTCTGTTACATCCATGAAGTACTGTTATATTCTGTTACATCCATGAAGTACTGTTATATTCTGCCACCTCCATGAAGTACTGTTATATTCTGTTACATCCATGAAGTACTGTTATATTCTGTTACATCCATGAAGTACTGTTATATTCTGCCACCTCCATGAAGTACTGTTATATTCTGTTACATCCATGAAGTACTGTTATATTCTGTCACCTCCATGAAGTACTGTATATTCTGTCACCTCCATGAAGTACTGTTATATTCTGTTACATCCATGAAGTACTGTTATATTCAGTTACATCCATGAAGTACTGTTATATTCTGCCACCTCCATGAAGTACTGTTATATTCTGTTACATCCATGAAGTACTGTTATATTCTGTTACATCCATGAAGTACTGTTATATTCTGCCACCTCCATGAAGTACTGTTATATTCTGTTACATCCATGAAGTACTGTTATATTCTGCCACCTACATGAGGGCGAGTAATATTCTGCCAGCTCTGTGACAAAGTGATTACCAAGAAGATACGTTTTACCAGAGGCTGTTTGCTTTTCCTTGTTGTATCTCAGCACAGACCTGCATCTCACCATAGGAAACTGTAGTTCAATCTTCATGAATTCTACATTTTTGCATTATTCACTCACTGGGAGGCAAGCAGTGTAGATCCCCTTAGTGGAGCATGTGATTGTACCTATACTCAAGGCTAGAGGAATGAATTTCATAATACTCCTCCCCCCACATACATACCTGGATAAAAAGGAGGACCTCCTCACATGTTGCACTGTTGGACACTGTTTTCAAGAGACTATTTCTACCAAAGATTGGAAAGGATTTATACATTCACTTGTATTGCCAAACACTGTTCAGTTATGTTGTTAAACCTTTGTCTGGCTTCGTCAATGCACCTTGAACAACACGGGCGCCCCATGTACCCTCTACCAGATACAGGGAGACTATCAGTACCAGTGCACAACTCTCTGTGACCTAAAGGGTCAATCAGGAAAGTGTGCACAGGGTAAGAGGTCCCACTTGTGCAAGTGTAATCCTATACTAGGTGAAGGCAAGCACTATAACTACCAGCCCAGGGTCACCAGACTATTCGGATTGCACATTGCACACTGATAGCAACAAAATTGCAATGAAATCAGAAGTGCAAGTTTTCTGTAAAGATGGAAGATGACCAACCCTGGACGAGGGCAGTCAGACTCCTCTAATGGGGTCCCATATACAGTATACCCATGATGGCACACATTGATGGGTCCCATATACAGTATACCCATGATGGCACACATTGATAGGTCCCATATACAGTATACCCATGATGGCACGCATTGATAGGTCCCATATACAGTATACCCAAGATGGCACACATTGATAGGTCCCATATACAGTATACACATGATGGCACGCATTGATGGGTCCCATATACAGTATACCCATGATGGCACGCATTGATAGGTCCCATATACAGTATACCCATGATGGCACACATTGATAGGTCCCATATACAGTATACACATGATGGCACACATTGATGTTTCCCATATACAGTATACCCATGATGGCACACATTGATGGGTCCCATATACAGTATACCCATGATGGCACACATTGATGGGTCCCATATACAGTATACACATGATGGCACACATTGATGGGTCCCATATACAGTATACCCATGATGGCACGCATTGATGGGTCCCATATACAGTATACCCATGATGGCACACATTGATGGGTCCCATATACAGTATACCCATGATGGCACACATTGATGGGTCCCATGTACAATATACACATGATGGCACGCATTGATGGGTCCCATATACAGTATACGCATGAAGTCACACATTAATGGGTCCCATATACAGTATACCCATGATGGCACACATTGATGGGTCCCATATACAGTATACCCATGATGGCACACATTGATGGGTCCCATATACAGTATACACATGATGGCACACATTGATGGGTCCCATATACAGTATACACATGATGGCATGCATTGATGGGTCCCATATACAGTATACACATGATGGCACACATTGATGTTTCCCATATACAGTATACCCATGATGGCACACATTGATGGGTCCCATATACAGTATACACATGATGGCACACATTGATGGGTCCCATATACAGTATACACATGATGGCACACATTGATTGGTCCCATATACAGTATACACATGATGGCACACATTGATGGGTCCCATATACAGTATACACATGATGGCACACATTGATGGGTCCCATATACAGTATACACATGATGGCACACATTGATGGGTCCCATATACAGTATACCCATGATGGCACACATTGATGTTTCCCATATACAGTATACCATGATGGCACACATTGATGGGTCCCATATACAGTATACCCATGATGGCACACATTGATGGGTCCTATATACAGTATACACATGATGGCACACATTGATGGGTCCCATATACAGTATACACATGATGGCATGCATTGATGGGTCCCATATACAGTATACCCATGATGGCACACATTGATTGCTCCCATATATAGTATACACACGATGGCATGCATTGATGTTTCCCATATACAGTATACCATGATGGCACACATTGATGGGTCCCATATACAGTATACCCATGATGGCACACATTGATGAGTCCTATATACAGTATACACATGATGGCACACATTGATGGGTCCCATATACAGTATACCCATGATGGCACGCATTGATGGGTCCCATATACAGTATACACATGATGGCACACATTGATGGGTCCCATATACAGTATACCCATGATGGCACACATTGATGTTTCCCATATACAGTATACCCATGATGGCACGCATTGATAGGTCCCATATACAGTATACACATGATGGCACACATTGATGGGTCCCACATACAGTATACACATGATGGCACACATTGATGTTTCCCATATACAGTATACCCATGATGGCACGCATTGATAGGTCCCATATACAGTATACACATGATGGCACACATTGATGGGTCCCATATACAGTATACCCATGATGGCACGCATTGATGGGTCCCATATACAGTATACACATGATGGCACACATTGATGGGTTCCATATACAGTATACACATGATGGCACGCATTGATGGGTCCTATATACAGTATACACATGATGGCACACATTGATGGGTCCCATATACAGTATACACATGATGGCACGCATTGATTGGTCCCATATACAGTATACACATGATGGCACACATTGATGTTTCCCATATACAGTATACACATGATGGCACACATTGATGGGTCCTATATACAGTATACACATGATGGCACGCATTGATGGGTCCTATATACAGTATACCCATGATGGCACGCATTGATGGGTCCTATATACAGTATACACATGATGGCACACATTGATGGGTCCCATAAACAGTATACCCATGATGGCACACATTGATGGGTCCCATATACAGTATACCCATGATGGCACGCATTGATGGGTCCCATGTACAGTATACACATGATGGCACGCATTGATGGGTCCCATATACAGTATACGCATGAAGTCACACATTAATGGGTCCCATATACAGTATACCCATGATGGCACACATTGATGGGTCCCATATACAGTATACCCATGATGGCACACATTGATGGGTCCCATATACAGTATACACATGATGGCACACATTGATGGGTCCCATATACAGTATACACATGATGGCATGCATTGATGGGTCCCATATACAGTATACACATGATGGCACACATTGATGTTTCCCATATACAGTATACCCATGATGGCACACATTGATGGGTCCCATATACAGTATACACATGATGGCACACATTGATGGGTCCCATATACAGTATACACATGATGGCACACATTGATTGGTCCCATATACAGTATACACATGATGGCACACATTGATGGGTCCCATATACAGTATACACATGATGGCACACATTGATGGGTCCCATATACAGTATACACATGATGGCACACATTGATGGGTCCCATATACAGTATACCCATGATGGCACACATTGATGTTTCCCATATACAGTATACCCATGATGGCACACATTGATGGGTCCCATATACAGTATACCCATGATGGCATGCATTGATGGGTCCCATATACAGTATACCCATGATGGCACACATTGATGGGTCCTATATACAGTATACACATGATGGCACACATTGATGGGTCCCATATACAGTATACACATGATGGCATGCATTGATGGGTCCCATATACAGTATACCCATGATGGCACACATTGATTGGTCCCATATACAGTATACACATGATGGCACACATTGATGGGTCCCATATACAGTATACACATGATGGCACACATTGATGGGTCCCATATACAGTATACACATGATGGCACACATTGATGGGTCCCATATACAGTATACCCATGATGGCACGCATTTATGAGTCCTATATACAGTATACACATGATGGCACACATTGATGGGTCCCATATACAGTATACCCATGATGGCACGCATTGATGGGTCCCATATACAGTATACACATGATGGCACACATTGATGGGTCCCATATACAGTATACACATGATGGCACACATTGATGGGTCCCATATACAGTATACACATGATGGCACACATTGATGTTTCCCATATACAGTATACACATGATGGCACGCATTGATGGGTCCCATATACAGTATACACATGATGGCACACATTGATGGGTCCCATATACAGTATACACATGATGGCACACATTGATGGGTCCCATATACAGTATACCCATGATGGCACACATTGATGGGTCCCATATACAGTATACCCATGATGGCACACATTGATGGGTCCCATGTACAGTATACACATGATGGAACACATTGATGTTTCCCATATACAGTATACCCATGATGGACCGCATTGATGGGTCCCATATACAGTATACCCATGATGGCACACATTGATGGGTCCCATATACAGTATACACATGATGGCACACATTGATGGGTCCCATATACAGTATACCCATGATGGCACACATTGATGGGTCCCATATACAGTATACCCATGATGGCACACATTGATGGGTCCCATATACAGTATACACATGATGGCACACATTGATGTTTCCCATATACAGTATACACATGATGGCACACATTGATGGGTCCCATATACAGTATACCCATGATGGCACACATTGATGGGTCCCATATACAGTATACCCATGATGGCACACATTGATTGGTCCCATATACTGTATACACATGATGGCACACATTGATGGGTCCCATATACAGTATACACATGATGGCACACATTGATGTTTCCCATATACAGTATACACATGATAGCACACATTGATGGGTCCCATATACAGTATACACATGATGACACACATTGATGGGTCCCATATACAGTATACACATGATGGCACACATTGATGGGTCCCATATACAGTATACACATGATGGCACACATTGATGGGTCCCATATACAGTATACACATGATGGCACACATTGATGGGTCCCATATACAGTATACACATGATGGCACACATTGATGGGTCCCATATACAGTATACACATGATGGCACACATTGATGGGTCCCATATACAGTATACACATGATGGCACACATTGATGGGTCCCATATACAGTATACACATGATGGCACACATTGATGGGTCCCATATACAGTATACACATGATGGCACACATTGATGGGTCCCATATACAGTATACCCATGATGACACACATTGATGTTTCCCATATACAGTATACACATGATGGCACACATTGATGGGTCCCATATACAGTATACACATGATGGCACACATTGATGGGTCCCATATACAGTATACCCATGATGGCACACATTGATGGGTCCCATATACAGTATACCCATGATGGCACACATTGATGGGTCCCATATACAGTATACACATGATGGCACACATTGATGGGTCCCATATACAGTATACACATGATGGCACACATTGATGGGTCCCATATACAGTATACACATGATGGCACACATTGATGGGTCCCATATACAGTATACACATGATGGCACACATTGATGGGTCCCATATACAGTATACCCATGATGGCACACATTGATGGGTCCTATAATTCTAGCCCCCAAGTTCGAGGCGTCTTACGTGTGTTCTGATTTGTAGGGTTTTGTGTAGGAAAATCTTATTTGCTTTGGCATCAAATAATCTGTAGGGAGAAGGTAACGGAGCGAATCCCATCATTTGGCGCAATGTAATCTATAGGATAATAAACTGCGGCAATGATCACCAAGCGGCGGCTCCACTCAGGAAATGTCAGATCCAAAGACAACGAGTGCCGAACAAATAATGTGATGATCGCCGCCATTAACGTTCAGAGATTAACATTTAGACGGAGAATTGAAAGAATGTTATTAAATAAGAATTTCCTATAAATGTTACCAGGAATGGAGACAAAGTGTCGGCTGCATCGTCCCCGGCCCCGAATGTCAATTCTATAAATCACAAGAACATCTGCGGACTAAAAATATAAACTAGAAGTGCGGAGAAAACACAGGTGCGAATCCAGAGAAAGGCTGAGCCAGCACCGAAATACAAAGAGGAGGTAGATAGATAGATATGTGATAGATAGATAGATAGATAGATAGATAGATATGAGATAGATAGATAGATAGATATGAGATAGATAGATAGATAGATAGATAGATAGATATGAGATAGATAGATAGATATGAGATAGATAGATAGATATGAGATAAATAGATAGATATGAGATAGATAGATATGAGATAGATAGATGATAGATAGATAGATAGATAGATAGATAGATAGAAATGGGATAGATAGATAGATAGATAGATAGATAAATAGATATGGGATTGATAGATGGACAGATAGATAGATAGATAGATAGATAGATAGATAGATATGAGATAGATAGATAGATAGATATGTGATAGATAGATATGAGATAGATAGATATGAGATAGATAGATAGATATGAGATAGATAGATATGAGATAGATAGATAGATATGAGATAGATAGATAGATAGATATGAGATAGATAAATATGAGATAGATAGATAGATAGATATGAGATAGATAGATAGATATGAGATAAATAGATAGATATGAGATAGATAGATATGAGATAGATAGATGATAGATAGATAGATAGATAGAAATGGGATAGATAGATAGATAGATAGATAAATAGATATGGGATTGATAGATGGACAGATAGATAGATAGATAGATATGAGATAGATAGATAGATAGATAGATAGATATGTGATAGATAGATATGAGATAGATAGATATGAGATAGATAGATAGATATGAGATAGATAGATATGAGATAGATAGATAGATATGTGATAGATAGATATGAGATAGATAGATATGAGATAGATAGATAGATATGAGATAGATAGATAGATATGAGATAGATAGATAGATATGAGATAAATAGATAGATATGAGATAGATAGATATGAGATAGATAGATGATAGATAGATAGATAGAAATGGGATAGATAGATAGATAGATATGGGATTGATAGATGGACAGATAGATAGATAGATAGATAGATAGAAATGGGATAGATAGATAGATAGATAGATATGGGATAGATAGATGGACAGATAGATAGATAGATAGATAGATAGATAGAAATGGGATAGATAGATAGATAGATAGATATATAGATAGATATGGGATTGATAGATGGACAGATAGATAGATACAAACAGCAGTGGATAGGCAGCACCACCAGGCTTGAAGGTAATAAGACTGTACAGCTGCTCACTGATGGGGTCACCTATCTACTGGGGGCATCTACCCAACAGTGAGAATTATCTATGTACCTACTGTGTGCATCTAACAAATTGTGGGGGGGGGGGGGGGGGGGGGGTTGCCTACCAGCTGAGGACATCTACCTATTAGATGAATTATATATCTATCTACTGGGGGCATTTACATAATACAGGCTGAGCGCTTCTGCCTAATGGGGGGAAATGACCTACCCACCTCCAGCACCCATCCCCCTGCCCCTCACACACCCAGCTCTGTGATATGTGGCCCTGGTGCGGAGCTATTACATTAATCGCCTGCGTGCCCCGTATACATCACTACTCTCTTTCATTCATGAGCTGGGACGGGGGGAACACAGGGCTCAAGTCCTGCAGGAAGGCAAGGGAGCTGAGTTCCTGCACTTTTTCCACAGCAGGACCACTGTTCCCATTAGCAGGAGTCCTGCAGTACTTTTTTTTCCCAGGACTTGACCCCTGGGGGACCATGACAGGTGCAACTCTCTGTTCTCATCCCTACATAAACTTTGGTTAACCAAAATATTTTTTTGTGCTCTACAACAACTGATATATTTTTAATTTTTATACCGCGTTCCCTGGGCGGAGACTCTGATTGGAGCGTTCACACTAAATATATTTACACATTTCGGTATCTTTTTTGGGGATTCCTCCTCCTTTTTGCTCCTTGAATTAAACTGTCAACACGTGGAAGCCTCTGTACAAAAAAATAACATAGTAACAATAAAGCGTCACTTTTATCATTTTTATTTACCATAATGGAACAATTTGTTATGTCATATAGTTGTGTATATAGATGAGGGGCTGTTTCGTGTACATTTTTGGGGGGTATAACATTTTATTCGTGGCCCCAGGCAGCATCGGCTCGGATGGCGGGGTCACTATCCGTGAGGCTCCATATGTACAGCTGACCAGTTCCTGATCCCATAGTCCGGCGCAGTGATTGGCGGCGCACATCGTATTATATACATTGTATACACCAAGAGGAGTCTGTACACTGAGACAAGTGATTTCCCTCCTTATCTCTTCTATTACATTCTTCAGTGCGCATGCCCAGAAGGTGAAGAGTTAACTCCCATTGCCGGCCACTCTCATGTGACCTTTTCATAAAATATGTACTGAGCGCAGAATAGATGGACTGATGAGATTTCATAGGAGTCAAAATGACGGATCGATTCCCAAAGAAATCTTCAGCCTTAAACCAATTCTACACGTTGGCGGCGGCGCTGCCTCCAGCTGGGGTTATGGACGCTGCCCTGAGTCACCGCACCGCCTGCAGTTTATACAGAAAACTCTACGTAAACTAACATCCGGTGGGCGCAATGTGTGGACTAAAGTATGGCCACAACAGTCCGTGAGAACAGCGTCTGGAAAGAGCGATCTGTCATCTAGGGAAAAACAATCAGTGTCCATCGCCTCATACCGCACCCTCTATGACATCATCAACAACACCTGCAGGCCGTAACCCCTCCCTCTATGACATCATCAACAACACCTGCAGGCCTTAACCCCTCCCTCTATGATATCATCAACAACACATGCAGGCCGTAACCCCTCCCTCTATGATATCATCAACAACACATGCAGGCCGTAACCCCTCCCTCTATGACATCATCAACAACACCTGCAGGCCGTAACTCCTCCCTCTATGACATCATCAACAACACATGCAGGCCGTAACCCCTCCCTCTATGACATCATCAACAAAACCTGCAGGCCTTAACCCCTCCCTCTATGACATCATCAACAACACCTGCAGGCCGTAACTCCTCCCTCTATGATATCATCAACAACACATGCAGGCCGTAACCCCTCCCTCTATGACATCATCAACAACACCTGCAGGCCGTAACCCCTCCCTCTATGACATCATCAACAACACCTGCAGGCCTTAACCCCTCCCTCTATGACATCATCAACAACACCTGCAGGCCTTAACCCCTCCCTCTATGACATCATCAACAACACCTGCAGGCCTTAACCCCTCCCTCTATGATATCATCAACAACACCTGCAGGCCGTAACCCCTCCCTCTATGACATCATCATCAACACCTGCCGGCCGTAACCCCTCCCTCTATGACATCATCAACAATACCTGCAGGCCGTAACTCCTCCCTCTATGATATCATCAACAACACATGCAGGCCGTAACCCCTCCCTCTATGACATCATCAACAACACCTGCAGGCTGTAACCCCTCCCTCTATGACATCATCAACAACACCTGCAGGCCTTAACCCCTCCCTCTATGATATCATCAACAACACCTGCAGCCCGTAACCCCTCCCTCTATGACATCATCAACAACACCTGCAGGCCTTAACCCCTCCCTCTATGATATCATCAACAACACCTGCAGGCCGTAACCCCTCCCTCTATGACATCATCAACAACACCTGCAGGCCGTAACCCCTCCCTCTATGATATCATCAACAACACCTGCAGGCCGTAACCCCTCCCTCTATGACATCATCAACAACACCTGCAGGCCTTAACCCCTCCCTCTATGATATCATCAACAACACCTGCAGGCCTTAACCCCTCCCTCTATGACATCATCAACAACACCTGAAGGCCGTAACCCCTCCCTCTATGACATCATCAACAATACCTGCAGGCCGTAACCCCTCCCTCTATGACATCATCAACAACACCTGCAGGCTGTAGCCCCTCCTTCTATGACATAATCAACAATACATGTAAGAAGTAACTCCTCCCTCTATGAAATCATCAACAATACATGTAAGAAGTAACTCCTCCTTCTATGACATCATCAACAACACCTGCAGGCTGTAACCCCTCCCACTATGATGTAACCACCTACACCTGTAAAAAGTTACTTCTCTCTTTATTACATCATCAATAACACTTGTTGGCAGCAACCCCTCCCTCTATGATGTCATCCCTACTTTAAGGCAGTAACCCCTCCATCTTTGTGGTTGGAGATGTGTGAATGTTTGAAAAATTCACCAAATCTTCCCAAAAAATTTAGTTCAGTCCGAATTTATTTGCGCCGAATCGCTATTAAAAACGGCTATTTCTGGCCTACAGAGAGCCCCAATAGGGGTGTAAAACACTTTGCCTTGCTGTAACATGCATAGGGTGTGTGCTGGGGTAGTGAAATAATACTGTTATTCAGTATGACAGGCAGATTATTTTGGAAATGTCCTTCATGCCATGAGAAAGCAGTGACAAGAGTTCCCTTCCATTCTGGACTTCAAATCTGTCTTTTATAGATCAAAATTATTTATATAAGTTAATTTATTTAAGTCAATTTTCATAAATTATAAAAAGTCTTTAAACAATTGTCACGATTCGGCTTACAGGTAGTGGATCCTCTGTGTCAGCGAGGGATTGGCGTGGACCGTGCTAGTGGACCGGTTCTAAGAGGCTACTGGTTTTCACCAGAGCCCGCCGCAAAGCGGGATGGTCTTGCTGCGGCAGTAGCAACCAGGTCGTATCCACTAGCAACGGCTCTACCTCGCTGACTGCTGAGAAGGCGTGGGACAGAAGGACTAGGCAGAGGCAAGGTCAGACGTAGCAGAAGGTCGGGGGCAGGCGGCAAGGTTCGTAGTCAAGATGGATAGCAAGGGTTCAGGTAACACAGGCTTGGACAACACTAAACGCTTTCACTGGCACAAGGCAACAAGATCCGGCAAGGGAGTACAGGGGAAGTGATCAGATATAGTCTGGGAGCAGATGGAAGCCAATTAAGCTAATTGGGCCAGGCACCAATCATTGGTGCACTGGCCCTTTAAGTCTCAGAGAGCTGGCGCGCGCACGCCCTAGAGAGCGGAGCCGCGCGCGCCAGCACATGACAGCAGAGGACCGGGACGGGTAAGTGACCTGGGATGCGACTCGCGAGCGGGCGCGTCCCGCTGTGCGAATCGCATCCCCGACGGCCATGTCAGTGCAGCGCTCCCGGTCAGCGGGACTGACCGGGGCGCTGCAGGGAGAGAGACGCCATGAGCGCTCCGGGGAGGAGCGGGGACCCGGAGCGCTAGGCGTAACAACAATGTCTGCAAACTACGAGGTGAATAGATAAGAGCTAAACATTGTTACATGATGTGCATTACAGACAGAGCTGTAGCTAGCTCTTTTTGCTCCTGAGGCAAGAACAGAAATCTGTTCCAGCCAAAACTCTTGGGCAGAACCTGCAACACAAACATCATAGTATTAAGTTCTGCTTTTCCAGCATTCTCCTCCCCTTTTCCCTACAAATGACTCCAGCCTCCTCCAAACATACTGCCACCAGCCTTCCCACAACGCACAATAAATTGTGATTATTTATTAAATTTACAAGTCACTTTTCATAAATTATGAAACATCTTTAAACAAAGTCTGCAAACTACAAGGCTCTTGTAACCAGCCTTATCCCACACAGTGACAGAGGGGTGTACATGGGTGACAGAGGGGTGTAGAGGAGTGTACATGGGTGACAGAGGGGTGTACATGGGTGACAGAGGGGTGTAGAGGGGTGTACATGGGTGACAGAGGGGAGTACATGGGTGACAGAGGGGTGTAGTGGGGTGTACATGAGTGACAGAGGGGTGTACATGGGTGACAGGGGTGTAGAGGGGTGTACATGGGTGATACAGGGGTGACAGAGGGGTATAGAGTGGTGACAGAGGGGTATACATGGGTGACAGGGGTGTAGAGGGGTGTACATGGGTGACAGAGGGGTGTAGAGGGGTGTACATGGGTGACAGGGGTGTAGAGGGGTGTACATGGGTGACACAGGGGTGACAGAGGGGTATAGAGGGATGACAGAGGGGTGTACATGGGTGACAGGGGTGTAGAGGGGTGTACATGGGTGACAGAGGGGTGTACATGGGTGACGGGTGTAGAGGGGTGTACATGGGTGACACAGGGGTGACAGAGGGGTATAAAGGGATGACAGAGGGGTGTACATGGGTGACAGGGGTGTAGAGGGGTGTACATGGGTGACAGAGGGGTGTACATGGGTGCAGTGGAGTTGCTAGGGTTGGTGTCACCCGGTGCGGTAGAAAATGGTGTCACCCCATACCTTCCTCCCCCTCCCCTCAGTAAGTTTTTAGCCTGTTGTGACAGACACCACTGTTGTAGCACATTGTGAGAAATTCCAGTGTAATAATCAGATATACCAGTTGCCACAGAATAGGAAAGTGTTAAAGAAGTTTTCACCATTTAAATATACAGCTCCCAGAATTACTTAAAGGGGTACTCCACTGGAAAACATTTACTTTTATATCAACTGGTGCCAGAAAGTTAAACAGATTTGTAAATTACTTCTATTGAAAAATCTTTATCCTTTCAGTACTTATCAGCTGCTGTATGACCCACAGGAAGTTCTTTTCTTTTTGAATTTCCTTTCTGCCTGACCACAGTGCTCTCGGCTGACACCTCTGTCCATTTTAGGAACTGTCCAGAGCAGGAGCAAATCCCCATAGAAAACCTCTCCTGCTCTGGACTGCTCCTAAAATGGACAGAGGTTTCAGAAGAGAGCACTTGTGATCAGGCAGAAAGGAAGTTCAAAATGAAAAGGACTTCCTGTGGATCATAACAGCAGCTTATAACTACTGGAGGGATTAAGATTTTTTAATAGAAGTATTTAACAAATCTATTTAACTTTCTGGCACCAGTTGATTTAAAAAAAAAGTTTTCCAGTGGAGTACCCCTTTAACATTTCCAATACTTGGAGCTGGAATAACTGCGGCTGCCGGCAACAGACTTGCCCTCCAATGGTTTCCTTAAAAAGTCTTTAAAAAAATTTTAATAAAGGAAAATTAAATTAAATTAAATTAAAATAAAAAAATCTCTTTAATCTCTTCAATTGTGACGCCATATGGTCTCCCGACCTTGCTGCCACATCCAGACGCTCTGTGGTAGTGATTCTAATAGCGACACCTGTAATCTGGATGTGACGTGTACATTTTTAAATAATATTTAATATAATTTAAACAAATGATTGCTATACAACCCATCAACAGTTGACTGGAGGTATCAGATGTCACTTGTGATGAAGTGGATGACCGTGTTAACCAATCAATGATGGCAGATGGGTTGCTGGTCGAGACACGACTGCTAAATGATACTGGGAGCTCAGGCCTCTCGCTGCGACTCCTGCTGCCACTCGCCCCAAGTCTGCTGCCAACTCTGCCTGATTAATTTAGGCCTCTGCCACTCCTCTGTGCACATCGTGGCACTTCTCTGCCACACATACTTAGTGCGTATATGAGAGGAGTACAATACGCTTCACTACGCTTAAAACAGTATTTGTCTACAACACCAGCCAGTGTGTACTTTTGTCTGTCCTTTCACAGTATCTAGGCCCTTGAGACTTTAATGGGAACAAAATAGTACACTACTGAGATGTATGTATGGGAGAAAAATGGGCTACAGTACACTTAACACCACAACACCAGCAGTACACGCCAGTGCTGCAGCACACAGTCGCTGTGTACTACACCCAAAATTGCACAAAATTCTCGATTCGTCAGATTCGATTTGCTCATCCCTATTTGTGGTGTCCCAATGCAGGAACATTTTCTCTACTTGAACTCTGTTTGGTGGTTTCTGTCCCCTAAGATTTCTGTCTCTGATCAAAGTTCAAGTCTTATTGTGTCCTGGAATAAATATATTTTATTCAGTTTTTCTGCTTCAGCCTCCTGTCCTATACAAGGGTTAATCATTTTCTCCCTACAGCCATTCAGGGGTAGTCATTCCTGTCTCCACCCTAGTCCCCTGGGACAGGGAAGTGATGTGAACTCCTTTAGTCAGTCTGACTTATTTCGGAGGTCCGGATGCAACCAGCAGGTCCCCATACCTCTAGTGAGGCGCTGTTTTCCTGTCTCCTCTCCCCATAACTTCAATGAGGCCACAAGCAACACAATCTAGTCCTGGACCTAACTGAAGATCTGGCGGATTCCACTGCCGAGAAGGAACCACAACTCAAGTAGCGCTTTAGGGACAAGAGCAAAGTCTGACGGGCCCTATAGCAACTGTATCATGGTACGAGCTATCCTTAAAGTCTACCCGTCACATAAAAAAACTTTTTTTTTAAATATATCACTCAGTACCTAATCCTGACCATGTACATTTAACTTTTATGTGCCTAGCACCTTTATTTATTTTTTTATTACACTTTTAATTTAGCTCACTAGTTTGAATTCCTCTCAAAGGGAGGGGGCGTGGCCTCACTGTGCAGGTCTCCGCCCCCTCCCTCAGTATGCTCCCGAACAGCCATAGCCAGCAGGGGTGAGGTGGCACTGGTGCCACCGCACGATCGCCCTGATTCGTCGGCCGGTTTACCGGCCAACCAATCAGGGCACCTGCTGCGGGTGTCACTCCCGCAACCCGCTCCGCCCCTCTTCCAGAGGACGTGAGCGGGTGCGGGAAGAAGACCCCAGGAGCTGGAGACCCCAATCCCTGGCGTCAATGTTTGGATCGGGGCCCCAGGAGCGGCGGTGGTGGCGGCGAGGGACTGACCTGCAGTGGAGCAGCAGTTGGAGGTGATTGACAGCCTCCTGCTGTTGCTTAGCAACAGCTCCCAGCATGCAAAAAGGGCATGTTGGGAGCTGTAGTTATGCAACAGCAGGAGGCAGACCACCACAACTCCCAGCATTCCATTATGGGCATGCTGGGACTTATAGTTTTGCAACAGCTGGAGGCACATTTTTTCTATTGAAAAGTGTACCTTCAGCTGTTGTATAACTACAACTCCCAGCATGCCCGTTGGCTGTCGGTGACTGCTGAGAGCTGCAGTTTTGCAGAGAGTTGTAGTGTGTCTCCAGCTGTTGCATAACTACAATCCCCAGCCCTTCCGCTGTCTGTACATGCTGGGAGTTGTAGCTTTTGCAACAGCTGAAGGCACACTGGTTGCAAAACACTGAGTTTGTTACCAAACTCGGTGTTTCACTGATAGACCATACATGCTGGGAGTTGTAGTTTTGCAACAGCTGGATGTTCCCCCCCCCCTCCCAATGTGAATATACAGGGTACACTCACATGGGCGGAGGTTTACAGTAAGTATCCGGCTGCAAGTTTGAGCTGCGGCAAATTTTCTGCCGCAGCTCAAACTGCCACCGAGAAACTACTGTGAACCCCCGCCCATGCGACTGTACCCTAAAAACACTACACTACACTAACACAAAATAAAATAAAAAGTAAAAAACACTACATATACACATACCCCTACACAGCCCCCCTCCCCAATAAAAATGAAAAACGTCTGGTACGCCACTGTTTCCAAAACGGAGCCTCCAGCTGTTGCAAAACAACTACTCCCAGTATTGCCAGATAGCCACTGACTGTCCAGGCATGCTGGGAGTTTTACAACAGCTGGAGGCACCCTGTTTGGGAATCACTGGCGTAGAATACCCCTATGTCCACCCCTATGCAAATCCCTAATTTAGGCCTCAAATGCGCATGGCGCTCTCTCACTTTGGAGCCCTGTCGTCTTTCAAGGCAACAGTTTAGGGTCACATATGGGGTATCGCCGTACTCGGGAGAAACTGTGTTACAAATTTTGGGTGGTATTTTCTGCTATTACCCTTTTTAAAAATGTAAAATTTTTGGGAAACCAAGCATTTTAGGTAAAATTTTTTTTTTTTTTTTTACATATGCAAAAGTCGTGAATCACCTGTGGGGTATTAAGGCTTACTTTACCCCTTGTTACGTTCCCCGAGGGGTCTAGTTTCCAAAATGGTATGCCATGTGTTTTTTTTTTTTTTTGTTTTTTTTTGCTGTCCTGGCACCATAGGGGCTTCCTAAAGGTGACATGCCCCCCAAAAGCCATTTGTCGCTCCTTCCCTTCTGAGCCCTCTACTGCGCCCGCCGAACACTTTACATAGACATATGAGGTATGTGCTTACTCGAGAGAAATTGGGTTTCAAAGAAAAGTAAAAATTTTCTCCTTTTTACTCCTTGCAAAAATTCAAAAATTGGGTCTACAAGAACATGCAAGTGTAAAAAATGAAGATTTTGAATTTTCTCCTTCAATTTGCTGCTATTCCTGTGAAACACCTAAAGGGTTAAAACACTTACTGAATGTCATTTTGAATACTTTGGGGGGGTGTAGTATTTATAATGGGGTCTTTTATGGGGTATTTCTAAGATGAAGACCCTTCAAATCCACTTCAAAACTGAACTGGTCACTGAAAAAAAGTGAGTTTGAAAATTTTGTGAAAAATGTAAAAATTGCTGCTGAACTTTGAAGCCCTCTGGTGTCTCCAAAAGTAAAAACTCGTACATTTTATGATGCAAACATAAAGTAGACATATTGTATATGTGAACCAAAAAAAAATTATTTTGAATATCCATTTTTCTTACAAGCAGAGAGCTTCAAAGTTAGAAAAATGCAAAATTTTAATTTTTTCATCAAATTTGGGGATTTTTCACCAAGAAAGGATGCAAGTTACCATAAAATGTTACCACCATGTTAAAGTAGAATATGTCACGAAAAAACTATCTCGGAATCAGAATGATAACTAAAAGCATTCCAGAGTTATTAATGTTTAATTAATTTATTAGTGGTCAGATTAGCAAAAAACGCTCTGGTCCTTAAGGTGTAAAACTGGCTCCAGAAAATTAAACAGATTTGTAAATTACTTCTATTAAAAAATCTTAATCCTTTCAATAATTATCAGCTGCTGAAGTTGAGTTGTTGTCTTCTGTCTGGCAACAGTGCTCTCTGCTGACATCTCTGCTTGTCTCGGGAACTGCACAGAGTAGAAGAGGTTTGCTATGGGGATTTGCTTCTAAACTGGGCGGTTACCGAGACTCGTGTCATCAGAGAGCACTTAGACAGAAAATAGCAACTCAACTTCAGCAGCTCATAAGTACTGAAAGGATTAAGATTTTTTAATAGAAGTCATTTACAAATCTGTTTAACTTTCTGGAGCCAGTTGATATATAAAAAAAAAAGTTTTTTCCTGGAATACCCCTTTAAGGCCATATCTATCCCTTTGATGGACTAATGTCTGGGGACCCTTGTTTGGATGCCCTCAAGTAAGTGGCATCTCGGATACACCGGAGAAATGTAGGTGAGGGAGAAGGCCCTTTCAAGTTTCCATGGATTGTCCCCATTAAGATTTCGGTGTTCAGCACTTTTACTGGACCCCCCCTCAACTAAGAGTCCAGCTGAGTCCCCGCAGTGCCCAGAAAATTGTCTGCGGCCTGTTGTACCCGGAGTGAAGCAAAATGCCCAAGACAGGTCTTACAAAGGTCCAGCAGGGTGTGGTGACCCCAGGTTCTGCAAGCCTCTAGCCCAGTGTTTCCCAACCAGGGTGCCTCTAGCTGTTGCAAAACTACAACTCCCAGCATGCCCGGACAGCCAAAGGCTGTCCGGGAATGCTGGGAGTTGTAGTTTTGCAACAGCTGGGGGCACCCTGGTTGGGAAACACTACTCTTGCCTGATTACCACCTGTAAGAAGTAACTCCTCCCTTTATGACATCATCAACAATACCTGCCGGCAGTAACCCCTCCCACAGTGATGTAGCCCCCCCCACCTGTCAGAAGTAACTCCTCCCTTTAGGCTCTGTGTCCTCGGGGGTGGTCACTGGCGGGGCCCCCCTCTCCTCAGGGCCCGGTTACACCCTTGTGATGGTTACACCCAGCAATCAAGTCCTGGGGACAAAAAGTGTAGGAACTCACCCAAGATTTGGTACTGTTAATGGGAATGGTGTTCCTGGTTTGGAAAAAGTGCAGGAACTCAGTTCCCACGCATTCCTGCAGGACTTGAGCCCTGGTTACACGGCTTCCTGACACGTTATCGCGGTGGATTTGTCGCTGATCCTCGGAGTATTGTTATAATATGGAGAATCTGCTGATAAAGAATAAATCCTGCACATCCGGTGATTATAAAATGGGCTGAAATCTGTTTATTTGAAGGTTTTGGGTTGTAAATGCGGAGTGTGAGTTGTTATCGCGGATGTTGGATCAAGCGTTTCATGTGTGATAAGGATGCGGGAGGGAGGGGCGGTGACAGGTGTCGGCGCCGATGTTCCTGCATCTTCAAAAGGCCCCAAAATAAACTGGTTACATTGTCTCCATCTGCATAAGATGAATCCGCCTCCTCTGATATAAGGGGGGGCCCTGTGTGTTCTATCCAGGGGCCCCAATAACATGTCTGCTATGTACTGATTACAAACAGACCGTTATCAATGTGAATGGGGGTGACTATATATACAATATCATCTATATATATAACGTATCATATACATGCAGTGTCAGGGGGTCTCTATATATGTAGTGTTAGGGGGTCTCTATATATATGTAAGGTTAGGGGGTCTCTATATATATGTAAGGTTAGGGGGTCTCTATAAATGTAGTGTTAGGGGGTCTCTATAAATGTAGTGTTAGGGGGTCTCTATATATGTAGTGTTAGGGGGTCTCTATATATGCAATGTTAGGGGGTCTCTTTATATGTAGTGTCAAGGGGTCTCTATATATGCAGTGTTAGGGGGTCTCTATATATGTAGTGTTAGGGGGTCTCTATATATGTAGTGTTAGGGGGTCTCTATATATGCAGTGTTAGGGGGTCTCTATATATGTAGTGTTAGGGGGTCTCTATATATGCAGTGTTAGGGGGTCTCTATATATGCAGTGTTAGGGGGTCTCTATATATATACTGTTAGGGGGTCTCTATATATGTAAGGTTAGGGGCTCTCTATATATGTACTGTTAGGGGGTCTCTATATATGCAATGTTAGGGGGTCTCTTTATATGTAGTGTCAAGGGGTCTCTATATATGCAATGTTAGGGGGTCTCTTTATATGTAGTGTCAAGGGGTCTCTATATATGCAGTGTTAGGGGGTCTCTATATATGTAGTGTTAGGGGGTCTCTATATATGCAGTGTTAGGGGGTCTCTATATATGTAGTGTTAGGGGGTCTCTATATATGCAGTGTTAGGGGGTCTCTATATATGTAGTGTTAGGGGGTCTCTATATATGCAGCGTTAGGGGGTCTCTATATATGCAGTGTTAGGGGGTCTCTATATATGCAGTGTTAGGGGGTCTCTATATATGCAGTGTTAGGGGGTCTCTATATATGTACTGTTAGGGGGTCTCTATATATGTAAGGTTAGGGGGTCTCTATATATGCAATGTTAGGGGGTCTCTATATATGTAGTGTTAGGGGGTCTCTATATATGTACTGTTAGGGGGTCTCTATATATGTACTGTTAGGGGGTCTCTATAAATGTAGTGTTAGGGGGTCTCTATATATGCAGTATTAGGGGGTCTCTATATATGCAGTGTTAGGGGTCTCTATATATGTAGTGTTAGGGGCTCTCTATATATGCAGTGTTAGGGGGTCTCTATATATGCAGTGTTAGGGGGTCTCTATATATGCAGTGTTAGGGGCTCTCTATATGTGCAGTGTTAGGGGGTCTCTATATATGCAGTGTTAGGGGGTCTCTATATATGTACTGTTAGGGGGTCTCTATAAATGTAGTGTTAGGGGGTCTCTATATATGCAGTGTTAGGGGCTCTCTATATGTGCAGTGTTAGGGGGTCTCTATATATGCAGTGTTAGGGGGTCTCTATATATGCAGTGTTAAGGGGTTTCTATATATGCAGTGTTAGGGGATCTCTATACATGTAGTGTTAGGGGGTCTCTACATATGCAGTGTTAGGGGCTCTCTATATGTGCAGTGTTAGGGGGTCTCTATATATGCAGTGTTAGGGGGGTCTCTATATATGCAGTGTTAGGGGGTCTCTATATATGCAGTGTTAGGGGGTCTCTATATGTGCAGTGTTAGGGGGTCTCTATATATGCAGTGTTAGGGGGTCTCTATATATGCAGTGTTAGGGGGTCTCTATATATGCAGTGTTAAGGGGTCTCTATATACATGCAGTGTTAGGGGATCTCTATAGATGCAGTGTTAGGGGATCTCTATAGATGCAGTGTTAGGGGATCTCTATACATGTAGTGTTAGGGGGTCTCTATAGATGCAGTTTCTGAGGGTCTCTATATGCCGTATAAGGGGGTCTCTATACATGTAGTGTTAGGGGGTCTCTATATATGCAGTTTTTGAGGGCCTCTATATGCAGTTTTTGAGGGTCTCTATATGCAGTGTAAGGGGGTCTCTATACATTCGGCACATATAAGTATCTCGATGATGATGCTGAGCCCTGATTTCGGAGATCGCCCGCTCCTCTGGGGGTCACACAGCATTAATCTCTGTTTAAGATGCAAGAAGAACAAGAGACGCCACCGGCGATGGAAGGAGAAGTGAGCGGTAATTATTAACCCGGTAACGTGCGAGTATATGGCGGCAGCATACGGAGCGATGGATGGCGGTGAACAGATGTGGACCAAGCTGGGAACAGATCGTAATTGGTCCAATCTTCTGTAATGCTGGGGGCGGGTGAGACACGGACATGTCCGCCCCCGGGGTCCGCAACCATTTATTCTCTAACTTTTAACTAATTGAAGACGACAGCAGATGTTCCCTTCTCTATGACATCAGTGGGGGAAGAAATATTCAGCGCAATGACTATGTTGGGGGCCACAGGTAAAGTTCCTCACCAGGTTACAACGGTTTTAACTTTTTTTTTTTGCTTTGTTCTAATAATCCAGTGTTTTTCAACCAGGGTGCCTCCAGCTGTTGCAAGACTACAACTCGCAGCATGCCGAAGGCTGTCCGGGCATGCTGGGAGTTGAAGTTTTGCAACAGCTGGAGGCACCCTGGTTGGGAAACACTGTAGTAAACTATTAAAATAAATAACTGCAGTGTCTGGGTGCAGTGTACAGCGTGGGTGGAGCCTCCATTAGTAGCTGCAGAAACAAACCCCCCCCCTGAGGACCTATCTGTACATGTATATTTACCCGGATTCTTGTTCTTATGCATGTTTTCTCCAGAACTCGGTGTGTAAAGAGGCCCAAATTAGGCTTTGGGGCCCCCTAGTCACTTGTTACCATCCTCCATTACCCTGACTTACAGTTCATGTACAATGTTTCTTAATATAAGCTGCTCTGTAGACTCCTCACAATAATCCGCAGCCCCCCATCTTCTAAGAAATGGCGTTTTATGGGTTTTCTGTGCCGAGGAGGATGACAAAGGAGAAGGTCGCCTGCCGACAGCCTGTGACATATTGGAAAAAGAAGCTTCAGGTGAATTTAGAAAGTCTCATCACACCGCGAGGCGAGATGAGTGAATTCATCTATCACTGGTGAAAACGCAGCCGTGAACGCGGGGGCCTTGAAGGTTGAGCGTAGACACCGCTGACCCTGCCTTAAATGACCATAATTCTTCAAGACTTGTGGCTGCGTGACAGGTGGAGCTCCAGTATATCACATGAATGCGAAATCAGCTGATAATACCTGCAACCCCCCCCCTCCTTACAATACACAGGTATATAAAGAGCAATAAAGCATCACCTGAGACACCAAAATAACTATAAGTAACAACAATAATAATAATAACAATACAGGATATAACTCAGGATCAGTACAGGATAAGTAATGTAATGTATGTACACAGTGATCTCACCAGCAGAATAGTGAGCACAGCTCTGGAGTATAATACAGGATATAACTCAGGATCAGTACAGGATAAGTAATGTAATGTATATACACAGTGACCTCACCAGCAGAATAGTGAGTACAGCTCTGGAGTATAATAACGAATATAACTCAGGATCAGTACAGGATAAGTAATGTAATGTATGTACACAGTGACCTCACCAGCAGAATAGTGAGTACAGCTCTGGAGTATAATACAGGATATAACTCATGATCAGTACAGGATAAGTAATGTAATGTATGTACACAGTGACCCCACCAGCAGAATAGTGAGTACAGCTCTGGAGTATAATACAGGATATAACTCAGGATCAGTACAGGATAAGTAATGTAATGTATACTACTGCCAATTAATTAAGAAGATCGGTAGAAGATTATTTATTATATCTCTAGATTGATGGACAATGCTCTGTGTGCGGTATAACATATTGGATGTTATAGGACTTGACTGGAAGGTTTGTAGGTTTGTACATAATTTTCGGGCTACTCCATGAACCCTCTTCTCTTCTTTATCTTCTATGTTTCTGTGTTTCCTCCCATTTTGTAGAATGTGAAATCTTGTGAAAGTTCCATATTATCCGGAGGTTTTTGTTCCAGTGAAGTTGGAAAATTTCTTAGTTCTCGGGGTTAATAAAGTGATTTATCCTTTGGCTTCTGGACTCGGTTGCAGATAATTGTTACCTGGGAAATCACAAGGAAATCTGAGTTATCAGTTAATGGAGGAGAATGGCGCTGGAGCGTGGAGACGGGCGCACCTGAACGTCCAATCAAATCCCATTAAGGAAATGAGTAATTACAGTGGTGATGAGAAGAGTCCTGACAAGTCGTCTGCGGAGCGCCAACCCTGCGCTGACCTCCCCGTCTTCTGCGCGGACCCCGAGCATCCCGCTCATTAGACAAAGACAGGGGACGACACGGCGCATCCGACCAAGAGCAACAGTGATGCGCAATAAACATCGCCAGGATGTCTAAAAATAACCAAGCTCCTCTGCATTGTGTAACCCCGGGATACAGGGCGGCAGGGAAAGCCTCACTGTAAGAACAAATTACTCAAAAATGATATAAATATCAGTTATAGCGACTGTGACAACTCCCACAGGTCTGTTCACCCAGCTTTCCCAGAGTCCTGCATGGCAAATCTAGTTGTACAATGGTGAACCCCTCACAGCAGAACAGAAGCAGAAATAACTAAGATGAATAGATTGCAGATTAATAACTACATAGTAGGAGGTAAGCACCCAGCAGTGCAGAGTATTTCAGGAGAAGAGTGTGCTAACATTGTGGAAGGAGCAAGTCTCTCGAGCACAGTGGTCTCCAATTTGTGGACCTCCAGATGTTACTGTACTCTAGTGTTATTTGTGAGACTATGTAGTTATTGTGTGTTTTATGTATGACTATGTAGTTGTTGTGTGTTGTATGTGTGACTATGTGGTTATTGTGTTGTATGTGTGATTATGTGGTGATTGTGTCTTATTTGTGTGACTATGTGGTGATTGTGTCTTATATGTATGACTATGTGGTGATTGTGTGTTATTTGTGTGACTATATGATGATTGTGTCTTATTTGTGTGACTATATGTGATTGTGTGTTGTATGTGTAACTATATGGTGATTGTGTGCTATTTGTGTGACTATGTGGTGATTGTGTCTTATTTGTGTGACTATATGGTGATTGTGTGTTGTATGTGTGACTATGTGGTGATTGTGTCTTATTTGTGTGACTATATGGTGTTTGTGTGTTGTATGTGGGACTATGTGGTGATTGTGTTCTATTTGTGTGACTATATCGAGATTGTGTGTTATTTGTGTGACTATGTGGTGATTGTGTCTTATTTGTGTGACTATATGGTGATTGTGTGTTGTATGTGTGACTATGTGGTGATTGTGTGTTATTTGTGTGACTATATGGTGATTGTGTGTTATTTGTGTGACTATGTGGTGATTGTGTCTTATTTGTGTGACTATATGGTGATTGTGTGTTATTTGTGTGACTATGTGGTGATTGTGTCTTATTTGTGTAACTATATGGTGATTGTGTGTTATTTGTGTGACTATATGGTGATTGTGTGTTATTTGTGTGACTATATGGTGATTGTGTGTTATTTGTGTGACTATATGGTGTGTTACGCCGAGCGCTCCGGGTCCCCGCTCCTCCCCGGAGCGCTCGCTTCACTCTCCCCGCGGCAGCGCTCCGGTCACGTCCTCTGACCCGGGGCGCTGCGATTCCGCTGCCAGCCGGGATGCGATTCGCGATGCGGGTAGCGCCCGCTCGCGATGCGCACCCCGGCTCCCCTACCTGACTCGCTCTCCCTCGGTCCTGTCCCGGCACGCGCGGTCCCGCTCCCTAGGGCGCGCGCGCGCCGGGTCTCTGCGATTTAAAGGGCCAGTGCACCAATGATGGTGCCTGGCCCAATCTTCCCAATTAGCTTAATTGGCTCCCACCTGTGCACTTCCCTATATCACCTCACTTCCCCTGCACTCCCTTGCCGGATCTTGTTGCACTTGTGCCCAGTGAAAGCGTTCCCTTGTCTGTTCCTAGTCCGTGTTCCTGACCTCCTGCCGTTGCCCCTGACTACGATCCTTGCCGCCTGCCCCCGACCTTCTGCTACGTCCGACCTTGCTTCTGCCTACTCCCTTGTACCGCGCCTATCTTCAGCATCTTCAGCAGCCAGAGAGGTGAGCCGTTGCTAGTGGATACGACCTGGTCACTACCGCCGCAGCAAGACCATCCCGCTTTGCGGCGGGCTCTGGTGAAAACCTGTAGTGGCTTAGAACCGGTCCACTAGCGCGGTCCTCGCCATCCCTCTCTGGCACAGAGGATCCACTACCTGCCAGCCGGCATCGTGACAGTAGATCCGGCCATGGATCCCGCTGAAGTTCCTCTGCCAGTTGTCGCTGACCTCACCACGGTGGCCGCCCAGCAAGCCCGACAGATCGCCCTTCTAACCCGTCAGCTGTCGGAAATGTCCACCATTTCGCACCAACTTCAGTCGCAACTTCTCCAGCAATCTTCTCCTCCGCCAGCTCCTGCACCTCCTCCGCAGCGAGTGGCCACTCCTAGCCTCCGCCTGTCCTTGCCGGACAAATTTAATGGGGACTCTAAGTATTGCCGTGGCTTTCTTTCGCAATGTTCCCAGCACTTGGAGATGATGTCGGACCAGTTTCCTACTGAAAGGTCTAAGGTGGCTTTCGTGTTCTGCCTTCTGTCTGGAAAAGCCCTGTCATGGGCCGCACCGCTCTGGGACCGCAATGACCCCGTCACTGCCTCTGTACACTCCTTCTTCTCGGAAATTCGAAGTGTCTTTGAGGAACCTGCCCGAGCTTCTTCAGCCGAGATTGCCCTGCTGAACCTGGCCCAGGGTGTTTCTTCCGTTGGCGAGTACGCCATTCAGTTCCGTGCTCTTGCTTACGAGTTGTCCTGGAATAGTGAGGTTCTCTGCGCGACCTTTAAAAAAGGCCTATCCAGCAACATTAAAGATGTTCTGGCCGCACGAGAGACTCCTGCTGACCTACATGAACTCATTCATCTAGCCACTCGCATTGACATGCGTTCTTCCGGATGGCGTCTGGAGCTCCGCCTGGATATGGACTTTGTTCGCACGAGGCGTTTTTTCTCCCCGGCTCCTCTCTCCTCTGGTCCTCTGCAATCTGTTCCTGTGCTTCCCGCCGCGGAGGCTATGCAAGTTGACCGGTCTTGCTTGACACCTCAAGAGAGGACACGACGCCGCATGGAGAATCTTTGCCTGTACTATGCCGGTACCGAACACTTCCTGAAGGATTGTCCTATCCGTCCTCCCCGCCTGGAAAGACGTACGCTGACTCCGCACAAAGGTGACACAGTTCTTGATGTCAACTCTGCTTCTCCACGCCTTACTGTGCCTGTGCGGATATCTGCCTCTACCTTCTCCTTCTCTACTATGCTCTTCTTGGATTCCGGATCTGCAGGAAAATTTTTTTTGGCCTCTCTCATCAACAGGTTCTACGTTCCTGTGACCAGTCTCGCCAGACCCCTCTACATCTATTGTTTTTACAATAAAAGATTGGACTGTCTCGTACGTTTCCACACAGAACCCCTCCTAATTTGCATCGGACCTCATCACGGAAAAAAATTGAGTTTTTTTTTTTTTTTTTCCTCAGGTTCTTTGGCCCCAAGAAGAGGGGGAGACCCAAGGGGGGGGGTACTGTTACGCCGAGCGCTCCGGGTCCCCGCTCCTCCCCGGAGCGCTCGCTTCACTCTCCCCGCGGCAGCGCTCCGGTCACGTCCTCTGACCCGGGGCGCTGCGATTCCGCTGCCAGCCGGGATGCGATTCGCGATGCGGGTAGCGCCCGCTCGCGATGCGCACCCCGGCTCCCCTACCTGACTCGCTCTCCCTCGGTCCTGTCCCGGCGCGCGCGGTCCCGCTCCCTAGGGCGCGCGCGCGCCGGGTCTCTGCGATTTAAAGGGCCAGTGCACCAATGATGGTGCCTGGCCCAATCTTCCCAATTAGCTTAATTGGCTCCCACCTGTGCACTTCCCTATATCACCTCACTTCCCCTGCACTCCCTTGCCGGATCTTGTTGCACTTGTGCCCAGTGAAAGCGTTCCCTTGTCTGTTCCTAGTCCGTGTTCCTGACCTCCTGCCGTTGCCCCTGACTACGATCCTTGCCGCCTGCCCCCGACCTTCTGCTACGTCCGACCTTGCTTCTGCCTACTCCCTTGTACCGCGCCTATCTTCAGCATCTTCAGCAGCCAGAGAGGTGAGCCATTGCTAGTGGATACGACCTGGTCACTACCGCCGCAGCAAGACCATCCCGCTTTGCGGCGGGCTCTGGTGAAAACCTGTAGTGGCTTAGAACCGGTCCACTAGCGCGGTCCTCGCCATCCCTCTCTGGCACAGAGGATCCACTACCTGCCAGCCGGCATCGTGACATGGTGATTGTGTGTTGTATGTGTAACTATATGGTGATTGTGTCTTATTTGTATGATTATATGGTGATTGTGTGTAATATGTGTAACTATATGGTGATTGTGTGTTATTTGTGTGACTATGTGGTGATTGTGTCTTATTTGTGTGACTATATGGTGATTGTGTGTTATTTGTGTGACTATATGGTGATTGTGTGTTGTATGTGTGACTATGTGGTGATTGTGTCTTATTGGTGTAACTATATGGTGATTGTGTGTTAAATGTGTGACTTGCCCCCCTCTTTACAATGTAAAATTAGTAGTGTTGCATACAACAACCACTAAGCATTGTACAGGAGCAGGGAGTCCAGATGTAACAGGTCTTACTGCTCCTGTGCTGTGGTGTAATGGAGGGGTCATGATGTGGCGACACTATTTGTCTCTTGTATTGTGATGTTGTTGGTGATGCTGGTCTGTGTATAGTGGTTCTTATTGTCAGTATGGTGGTATTATACAATTACTACTTGATGGTTATGGTAGCGGTCATGGTTTGGTGCAGTTATTTATCCCTGGTGTAGTGGTGTTACTGGTGATGCTGGTCTGTGTATAGTGGTTCTTATTACCTAACAGTATAATGGTATTAGTCACTGTGGTAGTAATATGTGGTCTTGGTTTGGATGTATTATTTTATGTATCTAAACCCCAAAATATGATAAAATCCTGTGTGCTCCGGGGGCAGCTTACAGGGGGGCTATAGCTAAATGTCTACTAATACAGGGGTCAATAGAGTGGGAGACATGACAGTGCCAGCTGCTCATCTATACATAGCTTAGTGGGGGTGACTGGGCAGTCTGGCATCGTTATATTAATAAATAATTATGAGAGGTGTCCTGTCACTTCAGTCCCTGCCTAAAATGTCTGTGCAGGTCCCTGTCTAGCAGCACAGAGTATTTCAGTGTCCCCCAGATCCCTACCACAGTCTCACACAGACACAAATGTATTAATAGGAAACTTTTTCCCTCCTTTGTAACTTTATAAAGGGAAGATGTTCGGGACATTTTGCTCGGTGATTCATTAATGCCGTTGCGGAGCTGAGACGCGTTCCGGGGAGCTCGGACAATAACATGAAGGCCGTTTCTTGATGGATGAATGCAATGAAGTTCTAGTGTAACAATACCGTGTAATGTGCGCCGCACAGAAATAAATGGACTGACCTTAAGCTGCAAGAAAAACTTCCCAAGCGCAAGAAACAAACTTTCCACACTCAGCAGAACGATAATTCAGGCTTTATAACTCTGAGAGACAATTACTGCCCTCACCGGGCATTAGGGGGCGATACAGGGCCGGAACAACCCCCAACATCATCTCCATACATTGTAAGAAATATCTATAGAGGAGACAGTGAACCAACAGAGATATTACTGCAGAGAGCAAAGACGGGAGAATATATACCTGACCTCACTCACTGTATATTTGTACTCACTATTCTGCTGGTGAGGTCACTGTGTACATACATTACATTACTTATCTTGTACTGATCCTGAGTTATATCCTGTATTATACTCCAGAGCTGTACTCACTATTCTGCTGGTGAGATCACTGTGTACATACATTACTTATCCTGTACTGATCCTGAGTTATATCCTGTATTATACCCCAGAGCTGTACTCACTATTCTGCTGGTGAGATCACTGTGTACATACATTACTTATCCTGTACTGATCCTGAGTTATATCCTGTATTATATAGTGTTGCTCGCGAATATTCGCAATTCGAATATTATTCGCGAATATCGCATATTCGCGAATTCGCGAATTTTGCGAATATAGCGCTATATATTCGTAATTACGAATATTCGTTTTTTTTTTATTTTTTTCTTTTTTTTTTTCTTCACAGTACACATCACAGTGATCATCCCTCTCTGCTTCCAGCTTGTGTGGTGTAAAGAAGACTGTAATACTACTGTGTGAGACTGGCGTGCGAAAATTTGCATATGCGAAAATTAACATATGCTAATTTTCGCATATGCGAATTTGCACACATGGTACTTTTCGCATACGCGAATGTTCGCATATGCGAAAATAAAACGAGAATATAACGAATATGCGAATATTCGCGAATATATGACGAATATTCGTCCATATATTCACGAATATTCGCGAATTCGAATATGGCCTATGCCGCTCAACACTAGTATTATACCCCAGAGCTGTACTCACTATTCTGCTGGTGAGATCACTGTGTACATACATTACTTATCCTGTACTGATCCTGAGTTATATCCTGTATTATACCCCAGAGCTGTACTCACTATTCTGCTGGTGAGATCACTGTGTACATACATTACATTACTTATCCTGTACTGATCCTGAGTTATATCCTGTATTATACTCCAGAGCTGCACTCACTATTCTGCTGGTGAGATCACTGTGTACATACATTACATTACTTATCCTGTACTGATCCTGAGTTATATCCTGTATTATACCCCAGAGCTGCACTCACTATTCTGCTGGGGGGCACTGTATATACATTACATCAGTCAGGGTGCGGTGGGCCTCTATCATCTCCTATCTCTATGGGCTGTAGCAGATCATTGGACCCGGCACAGCTCCGGATGCCCTTATTAGCTGGTTGGGCCCAGTTTGCACTGAGAAGCTTTTTCACCTTTGTTCATGGATCCGGCTGTGGTTTTGGATTGTAGTTTGTAGCTTTTTATCCTTCCTTGCTCTTTTTAATAACAATTTGCAGAACTGTGATTGCAGCTCTGAAGTACAGCGTGATAATAGGTTAATGTCTTCTTGATTCTGTCCTTATTGTGGTGTAAGTCCCTGCAGGTCCCTGTTATTCTCCTCTGGTTGTGGGGGGGGGGGGGGGGGGGGTCGGTGGTTATATTACTCTGGTAGATCTGACATTTCTGTTGTATTTATTTCAATTAAAAGATAATAATGACTTTTGTGAGTCTTGTCTCCCCCCATATACCCCCTTATATTTCTGACCCCCTCATGTCCCTGCCCCCTCTCCCCCATGTTTCTCCCCCCCATGTCCCTTCCCTCTCCCCCCTATATACCCCCCTGATATCACTGACCCCCCAAATACCTACCTCCTCTCCCCCCATATCCCTGCTCCCTACTCCCCCATGTCCCTCCCCCCATGTCCCTGCCACCTCTCCTCCCTGATATCCCTGAATTCCCCCTATATACCCCCCTGATATCCCTGACACCCCCTATATACTCCCCTGATATCCCTGACACCCCCTATATACCCCCCTGATATCCCTGACACCCCCCTATATACCCCCCTGATATCCCTGCCCTCCCCCCCTATATACCCCCCTGATATCCCTGACACCCCTCTATATACCCCCCTGATATCCCTGACACCCCTATATACCCCTCTGATATCCCTGACACCCCCTATATACCCCTTGATATCCCTGACACCCCCCTATATACCCCCCTGATATCCCGGACACCCCCTATATACCCCCTGATATCCCTGACACCCCCTATATACCCCCTGATATCCCGGACACCCCCTATATACCCCCCCCTGATATCCCTGCCCCCCCCCCCATATCCCTGCCCCCTTTATGTCACCAGGAGGTTACAGATGGGGTCGGCCGGTTCTGTATATTTTTTGATACTGTGTCCTTTATATGTTATTACAGGTTTGTGACGATGAGGAGACATGTTGTCGCTGTTTGGGCATCATTCACACACAGATCTCTGTATCCCGCTGACGGTCCTCACCGCCCGCACAGGTGGGGTGTTTTATTGGGGCGGTGGGCTCGCAGGGTCCTCAGAGCTGTTAGTTACTTCCAGATGGGTCTGGAGCAGCTGTTCGGGCCGCGCCGGAAATCCAATCCTCTCTCTTCAAGGAGGAAACTTTTATGGTCCTTGTGCGGCGGCGCTGAGAGCCGAGCGCTCCATCACACGTAACATTAGACGGTGCGCACTAGTCGGTCAGGTTACGGGGAGGAAATATGGCAGCCGCTCAGTCCACCCTGGGACCCCGCACTGCTGTGCGTCCTGATGATCTGCACATTGTGGGAAAGGGGGGAGGCTTCAGTGTGAGGGCCAAAGAGTCATGTGATCGACAGTCCTTCTCATCATCCTCAACCTCATATTCTTTATAATCATCATCCTCATCAACATCACCCTCCTCCTCTTCTTCATCCTAATCATCCTCTTGTAAATTACTTATATTTAAAAATTGTAATCCTTCCAGTACTTATCAGCTGCTGTATGTTCCACAGGAAGTTGTGTAGTTCTTTGCAGTCTGGCCACAGTGCTCTCTGCTGACACCTCTGTCCATGTCAGGAACTGTCGAGAGTAGGAGCAAATCCCCATAGCAAACCTCTCCTACTCTGGACAGTTCCTGACATGGACAGAGGTGTCAGCAGAGAGCACTGTGGCCAGACTGCAAAGAACTACACAACTTCCTGTGGAACATACAGCAGCTGATAAGTACTGGAAGGATTAAAATTTTTAAATAGAAGTCATTTACAAATCTGTATAACTTTCTGGCACCAGTTGATTTATTTATTTTTCCTCCGGAGTACCCCTTTAATTCTGCTCACAATTCCCAGACATTCCAATTGCATACTGACTACATACAGTGGGGCAAAAAAGTATTTAGTCAGCCACCAAATGTTCTCCCCCTTATAAAGAGGAGAGGCTGTAATTATCATCATGGGTTATAACCTCTAAATCCATAAAATCACATTGTCTGATTATTAAAGAATGTATTTGCAAATTATGGTGGAAAATAAGTATTTGGTCAATAAGAAAAGTTCATCTCAATACTTTGTTACATCCCCTTTGTTGGTAATGACAGAGGTCACATGTTTTCTGTCTTCACAAGGTTCTCACACACTGTTGCTGGTATTTTGGCCCATTCCTCCATGCAGATCTCCTCTAGGGCAGTGATGTTTTGGGGCTGTTGCTGGGCAACACAGACTTTCAACAGTTTTCTATGGGGTTGAGATCTGGAGACTGGCTAGGCCACTCCAGGACCTTGAAATGCTTCTTATGAAGCCCATGCAGTGTGTTTGGGATCATTGTCATGTTGAAAGACCCAGCCACATCTCATCTTCAATGCCCTTGCTGATGGAAGGAGGTTTTCACTCAAAATCCCATGATACATGGCCCCATTCATTCTTTCCTTAACACGGATCAGTCATCCTTGTCCCTTAGCAGAAAAACAGCCACAAAGCATGATGTTTCCACCCCCAGCATTCTTTCTCCTCCAAACACGACGAGTTGAGTTTTTACCAAAAGTTCTACTTTGGTTTCATCTGACCATATGAAATTCTCCCAATCCTCTTCTGGATCATCCAAATGCTCTCTAGCAAACTTCAGACGGGCCCGGACATGTACTGGTTTAAGCAGGGGGACACGTCTGGCACTGTATGATTTGAGTCCCTGGCGGTGTAGTCTGTTACTGATGGTAGCCTTTGTTACTTTGGTCCCAGCTCTCTGCAGGTCATTCACTAGGTCCCCCCGTGTGGTTCTGGGATTTTTGCTCACCGTTCTTGTGATCATTTTGACACCACGGGGTGAGATCTTGTGTGGAGCCCCAGATGGAGGGAGATTATCAGTGGTCTTCTATGTCTTCCATTTTCTAATAATTGCTCCCACAGTTGATTTCTTCACACCAAGCTGCTTGCCTATTGCAGATTTGGTCTTCCCAGCCTGGTGCAGGTCTACAATTTAGTTTCTGGTGTCCTTCGACAGCTCTTTGGTCTTGGCCATAGTGGAGTTTGGAGTGTGACTGTTTGAGGTTGTGGACAGGTGTCTTATATACTGATAACAAGTTCATACAGGAGCCATTAATACAGGTAACGAGTGGAGGACAGAGGAGACTCTTAAAGGAGAAGTTACAGGTCTGTGAGAGACAGAAATCTTACTTGTTTGTTTGTAGGTGACCAAATACTCATTTTCCAACATAATTTGCAAATGAATTAACCCCTTAAGGACCCAGCCCATTTTCACCTTAAGGACCCGAACATTTTTTGCACATCTGACCACTGTCACTTTAAGCATTAATAACTCTGGGATGCATTTGCTTATGAATTAGATTTCGAGTTTGTTTTTTCGTGACATATTCTACTTTAACATAGTTGTAAATTTTCGTTGCTACTTGCATCATTTCTTAGTAGAGATGAGCGAACTTACAGTAAATTCGATTGGTCACGAACTTCTCGGCTCGGCAGTTGATGACTTTTCCTGCCGTAAATTAGTTCAGCCTTAGGTGCTCCGGTGGGCTGGAAAAGGTGGATACATTCCTAGGGAAGATTCTCCTAGGACTGTATCCACCTTTTCCAACCCACCGGAGCACCGGAAAGCTGAACTAATTTATGCAGGAAAAGTCATCAACTGCCGAGCCGAGAAGTTCGTGACCAATAGAATTTACTGTAAGTTCGCTCATCTCTATTTCTTAGTGAAAAATTCTAAAATGTTATGAAAAATTTGGATATTTGGCATTTTTCTAACTTTAAAGCTCTCTGCTTGTAAGGAAAATAGACTTCCCAAATAAATGATATATTGATTCACATCTACCATATGTCTATTTTATATTTGCATCATAAAGTTGAGAGGTTTTTACTTTTGGACGACATCAGAGGCTTCAAAGTTCAGCAGCAATTTTCCAACTATTCACAAAATTTTCAAAATCTGAATTTTTCAGTGACCAGTTCAGTTTTGAAGTGGATTTGAAGGGGCTTCATATTAGAAATACCCCACAAATGACCCCATTATAGAAACTACACCCCTCAAAGTATTCAAAATGACATTCAGAAAGTTTGTTAACCCTTTAGGTGTTTCACAGGAATAGCAGCAAAATGAAGGAGAAAATTCTAAATCTTAATTTTTTACACTAACATGTTCTTGTAGACCCAATTTTTGAATTTTTACAAGGAGTAAAAATGTGTAACCCCAACTCTTTCAAGTAAGGAAATACCTCATATGTGAACATAAAGTGTTCGGCGGGTGCACTAGAGGGCTCAGAAGGGAATGAGCGACAATGGGATTTTGGAGAGTAAATTTAGCTGAAATGGTTTTTGGGGGGCATGTCACATTTAGGAAGCCCCTATGGTGCCAGAACAGCAAAAAAACAACCCACATTTCATACTATTTGGAACGTAACAACTATTTGGAACGTAACAAGGGGTACAGTGAGCCTTAACACCCCACAGGTGTTTGACGACTTTTCGTTAAAGTCGGATGTGTAAATGAAAATAATTTTTTCAGTAAAATGCATTTTTCCCCAAAAATGGGGTAATAGGGAAAATGCCCCCCAAAATGTGTGACCCCATTTCTTATGAGTATGGAAATACCCCATGTGTTGACGTCAAGTGCTCTGCAGGTGAACTACAATGCCCAGAATAGAAGGAGTTACATTGGGCTTTTGGAGAGAGATTTTTTTCTCATTCTGTCTCATAGTTGAGGTTATAACCTATGATGATAATTACAGCCTCATCTTTATAAGGGGGAGGACGGGTACAATTGGGGGCTGACTAAATACTTTTTTTTCCCCCACTGTATGTAGTCAGTATGCAATTGGAATGTCTGGGAATTGTGAGCAGATTTAAAAGGTTACTCCGGGGTTATCAGTTCTTTTAAACTTCTGGCCCGTCCCTAATCCATCAATATCAGATCATTGGGGTCTCACTGGGCTCCTGCACCGATTGGCTGTACATTTGGTGGTGGTTGTGCCTGGTACCCCCCTTTATGGCGTCTTCACCCTGGATTTTCCTTGTTTGTGGCATTAGACATTGTTTTACCTTATTTCTTGTCATGGCACAGATGGGCGCAGGCAGTGTGTTCTCTGGATGCAGATATTGATGGCGAGCTCCTGGGGCCCTCAGCATATGGTCCTGTCTGTGAGATACCAGGTCTCCAGCACTGCAGCAGGATGTGGAGTCTGATACCTGCAGCTGGATGTGGAGTCTGATACCTGCAGCCGGATGTGGAGTCTGATACCTGCAGCTGGATGTGGAGTCTGATACCTGCAGCAGGATGTGGAGTCTGATACCTGCAGCTGGATGTGGAGTCTGATACCTGCAGCTGGATGTGGAGTCTGATACCTGCAGCTGGATGTGGAGTCTGATACCTGTAGCAGGATGTGGAGTCTGATACCTGCAGCTGGATGTGGAGTCTGATACCTGCAGCAGGATGTGGAGTCTGATACCTGCAGCTGGATGTGGAGTCCGATACCTGCAGCCGGATGTGGAGTCTGATACCTGCAGCCGGATGTGGAGTCTGATACCTGCAGCCGGATGTGGAGTCTGATACCTGCAGCCGGACGTGGAGTCTGATACCTGCAGCTGGACGTGGAGTCCGATACCTGCAGCTGGATGTGGAGTCTGATACCTGCAGCAGGATGTGGAGTCTGATACCTGCAGCCGGATGTGGAGTCTGATACCTGCAGCCGGACGTGGAGTCTGATACCTGCAGCTGGACGTGGAGTCCGATACCTGCAGCTGGATGTGGAGTCTGATACCTGCAGCTGGATGTGGAGTCTGATACCTGCAGCTGGATGTGGAGTCTGATACCTGCAGCCGGATGTGGAGTCTGATACCTGCAGCTGGATGTGGAGTCTGATACCTGCAGCTGGATGTGGAGTCTGATACCTGCAGCTGGATGTGGAGTCTGATACCTGCAGCTGGATGTGGAGTCTGATACCTGCAGCTGGATGTGGAGTCTGATACCTGCAGCTGGATGTGGAGTCTGTTACCTGCAGCTGGATGTGGAGTCTGATACCTGCAGCTGGATGTGGAGTCTGATACCTGCAGCTGGATGTGGAGTCTGATACCTGCAGCTGAATGTGGAGTCTGATACCTGCAGCTGGATGTGGAGTCTGATACCTGCAGCTGGATGTGGAGTCTTATACCTGCAGCTGGATGTGGAGTCTGATACCTGCAGCTGGATGCAGAGTCTGATACCTGCAGCTGGATGTGGAGTCTTATACCTGCAGCTGGATGTGGAGTCTGATACCTGAAGCTGGATGTGGAGTCTGATACCTGCAGCTGGATGTGGAGTCTGATACCTGCAGCTGGATGTGGAGTCTTATACCTGCAGCTGGATGTGGAGTCTGATACCTGCAGCTGGATGTGGAGTCTGATACCTGCAGCTGGATGTGGAGTCTGATACCTGCAGCTGGATGTGGAGTCTGATACCTGCAGCTGGATGTGGAGTCTGATACCTGCAGCTGGATGTGGAGTCTGATACCTGCAGCTGGATGTGGAGTCTGATACCTGCAGCTGAATGTGGAGTCTGATACCTGCAGCTGGATGTGGAGTCTGATACCTGCAGCTGGATGTGGAGTCTTATACCTGCAGCTGGATGAGGAGTCTGATACCTGCATCTTGATGCGGAGTCTGATACCTGCAGATGGATGCGGAGTCTGATACCTGCAGCTGGATGTGGAGTCTGATACCTGCAGCTGGATGTGGAGTCTGATACCTGCAGCTGGATGTGGAGTCTGATACCTGCAGCTGGACGTGGAGTCCGATACCTGCAGCTGGATGTGGAGTCTGATACCTGCAGCTGGATGTGGAGTCTGATACCTGCAGCTGGATGTGGAGTCTGATACCTGCAGCTGGATGCAGAGTCTGATACCTGCAGCTGGATGTGGAGTCTGATACCTGCAGCTGGATGTGGAGTCTGATACCTGCAGCTGGATGTGGAGTCTGATACCTGCAGCTGGATGTGGAGTCTGATACCTGCAGCTGGATGTGGAGTCTGATACCTGCAGCTGGATGTGGAGTCTGATACCTGCAGCTGGATGTGGAGTCTGATACCTGCAGCTGGATGCGGAGTCTGATACCTGCAGCTGGATGCGGAGTCTGATACCTGCAGCAGGATGCGGAGTCTGATACCTGCAGCTGGATGTGGAGTCTGATACCTGCAGCTGGATGTGGAGTCTGATATTTGCAGCTGGATGTGGAGTCTGATACCTGCAGCTGGATGGGGAGTCTGATACCTGCAGCTGGATGCGGAGTCTGATACCTGCAGCCGGATGTGGAGTCTGATACCTGCAGCTGGATGTGGAGTCTGATACCTGCAGCTGGATATGGAGTCTGATACCTGCAGCCGGATGTGGAGTCTGATACCTGCAGCCGGATGTGGAGTCCGATACCTGCAGCTGGATGTGGAGTCTGATACCTGCAGCAGGATGTGGAGTCTGATACCTGCAGCTGAATGTGGAGTCTGATACCTGCAGCTGGATGAGGAGTCTGATACCTGCAGCTGGATGTGGAGTCTGATACCTGCAGCTGGATGCGGAGTCTGATACCTGCAGCTGGATGTGGAGTCTGATACCTGCAGCTGGATGTGGAGTCTGATACCTGCAGCTGGATGTGGAGTCTGATACCTGCAGCTGGATGTGGAATCTGATACCTGCAGCAGGATGTGGAGTCTGATACCTGCAGCTGGATGTGGAGTCTGATACCTGCAGCTGGATGTGGAGTCTGATACCTGCAGCTGGATGTGGAGTCTGATACCTGCAGCTGGATGTGGAGTCTGATACCTGCAGCTGGATGTGGAGTCTGATACCTGCAGCTGGATGTGGAGTCTGATACCTGCAGCCGGATGTGGAGTCTGATACCTGCAGCTGGATGTGGAGTCTGATACCTGCAGCTGGATGTGGAGTCTGATACCTGCAGCTGGATGTGGAGTCTGATACCTGCAGCTGGATGTGGAGTCTGATACCTGCAGCTGGATGTGGAGTCTGATACCTGCAGCTGGATGTGGAGTCTGATACCTGCAGCAGGATGTGGAGTCTGATACCTGCAGCTGCATCATTGCCCAGAATATCTAAAGATAAATGTGCTACGTATAACGGAGACTTAGGGGGCAGAGGAGATACATAATAGCTACATGGAAAACTTTGTAACCGTTGGCTATCTGGGCATGCTGGGAGTTGTAGTTTTGCAACAGCTGGAGAGACACAGGTTGGAGACCATTGATTTATACTCTACTCCAGTCTTTCCTAACCTGTTTCTCTTCAGCTGTTTCAAAACTACAACTCTCATCATGCCCTTAAAGCTGAAGGCTAGAGAGTTACAGGTTGGAGAAAATGATGCACTGGTGGTATACACCAAAGGCTGTACAGGCATGCTGGGAGTTGTAGTTGTGCAACAGGTGATCAGCCACAGGTTTGGAAACAGTAGGAACTAGTGGGAGCCTGTGGCTGTCAAAGCATTCTGGGAGTTGTAGTTTAGCAACAGCTGGAGAGCCAGAGGTTAGGAATAGAATGCAGCAGAGGGATGTACCTAAGCCTGTCCGTGCATGCTGGGAGTTGTAGTTGTGCAACAGCTGGAGAGCACATGTTGGGAAATAAGATTAACCAGTGGGATGTGGTACTGCCTGTTAGGACATGATGGAAGTTGTAGTTTTGCAACAGCTCTAGAGTCCCAGGTTGAGAATTGATGCTCTTGTCACATCCAGAGCTGCAGTCACAGATTTACCTCCCAATACAATCTGTGCTGTAATGAATGGGATCCTTGGTGTTTTTATCCTGAAGCTGAGGGTTTGTTACATCTGTAGCATAGTTTGTTACAATGTGTCGGTGCAGGTGACATGTATCAGCCTGAGGTGTGGATTGTGCAGAGGATACATTGTAGCGTATACGGTAGCTTTGCGCTGATCCCTCGCTGATTGTTGCAGATTTATTCTTTTACTCGGAGAGAATCTCTAATTATCATCAGGTCGGACGTCCCCAGCTGCACAGGATTTACTATTATTAATATTTTACTGTCCTCCAGGCCCCGCGGCCGCGGCCGTCCGTGTGATTCATGCTTTATTGTTGTTCTGCGGTGTCCCCGGTTTATCTACAATATTTACTGCACTCCGGGTCCCTCTATTTGTTTATTTCCTGTTATTCTTACATTGTATCTCTATTTGTTTATTTTCTCTTATTGTTACTTTGTATCTTTCTTGTAATTTTCATATCAGGTATTGGCTGCCTTTTAGACACTTTTATTTGGCTGGTATGTTAAGGGTTCACACTACGGAATCTCCGCTCGCTGAATCCCGGAATTGCTTTGTCGCTAGGGCCGCGGGGCACTGAGCCGTCACCATTGACGGCTATGCAGTGCTCGCGGAATCTGTGTAAAGAATGAACATGTTCTTTCTTTGCGCGGAACAATTTCAGCAGTAGAAATTCCGCAGTGTGAACGGGTCTCGCGGAGACCCATTCACACTAATGTTAAGTTCACACTGTGGAGTTCCGCTTGTGGAATTCCGCGAGAATTCCGTAGTGTGAACATGACCTAACACTGCAAAATCTCCGCTCGCTGGATTCATGATGGTGATGTTCACTGCTTCCATGATGGTAATGTTCACTGCTTCCATGATGGTAATGTTCACTGCTTCCATGATGGTAATGTTCACTGCTTCCATGATGGTGATGTTCACTGCTTCCATGATGGTAATGTTCACTGCTTCCATGATGGTGATGTTCACTGCTTCCATGATGGTAATGTTCACTGCTTCCATGATGGTGATGTTCACTGCTTCCATGATGGTAATGTTCACTGCTTCCATGATGGTGATGTTCACTGCTTCCATGATGGTAATGTTCACTGCTTCCATGATGGTAATGTTCACTGCTTCCATGATGGTAATGTTCACTGCTTCCATGATGGTAATGTTCACTGCTTCCATGATGGTAATGTTCACTGCTTCCATGATGGTAATGTTCACTGCTTCCATGATGGTGATGTTCACTGCTTCCATGATGGTAATGTTCACTGCTTCCATGATGGTAATGTTCACTGCTTCCATGATGGTAATGTTCACTGCTTCCATGATGGTAATGTTCACTGCTTCCATGATGGTGATGTTCACTGCTTCCATGATGGTAATGTTCACTGCTTCCATGATGGTAATGTTCACTGCTTCCATGATGGTGATGTTCACTGCTTCCATGATGGTAATGTTCACTGCTTCCATGATGGTAATGTTCACTGCTTCCATGATGGTAATGTTCACTGCTTCCATGATGGTGATGTTCACTGCTTCCATGATGGTGATGTTCACTGCTTCCATGATGGTAATGTTCACTGCTTCCATGATGGTAATGTTCACTGCTTCCATGATGGTAATGTTCACTGCTTCCATGATGGTGATGTTCACTGCTTCCATGATGGTAATGTTCACTGCTTCCATGATGGTAATGTTCACTGCTTCCATGATGGTAATGTTCACTGCTTCCATGATGGTGATGTTCACTGCTTCCATGATGGTAATGTTCACTGCTTCCATGATGGTAATGTTCACTGCTTCCATGATGGTAATGTTCACTGCTTCCATGATGGTAATGTTCACTGCTTCCATGATGGTAATGTTCACTGCTTCCATGATGCTGATGTTCACTGCTTCCATGATGGTAATGTTCACTGCTTCCATGATGGTAATGTTCACTGCTTCCATGATGGTAATGTTCACTGCTTCCATGATGGTAATGTTCACTGCTTCCATGATGGTAATGTTCACTGCTTCCATGATGGTAATGTTCACTGCTTCCATGATGGTGATGTTCACTGCTTCCATGATGGTGATGTTCACTGCTTCCATGATGGTAATGTTCACTGCTTCCATGATGGTAATGTTCACTGCTTCCATGATGGTAATGTTCACTGCTTCCATGATGGTAATGTTGACTGCTTCCATAATGGTAATGTTCACTGCTTCCATGATGGTAATGTTCACTGCTTCCATGATGGTAATGTTCACTGCTTCCATGATGGTAATGTTCACTGCTTCCATGATGGTAATGTTCACTGCTTCCATGATGGTAATGTTCACTGCTTCCATGATGGTAATGTTCACTGCTTCCATGATGGTAATGTTCACTGCTTCCATGATGGTAATGTTCACTGCTTCCATGATGGTAATGTTCACTGCTTCCATGATGGTAATGTTCACTGCTTCCATGATGGTAATGTTCACTGCTTCCATGATGGTAATGTTCACTGCTTCCATGATGGTAATGTTCACTGCTTCCATGATGGTAATGTTCACTGCTTCCATGATGGTGATGTTCACTGCTTCCATGATGGTAATGTTCACTGCTTCCATGATGGTGATGTTTACTGCTTCCATGATGGTGATGTTCACTGCTTCCATGATGGTAATGTTCACTGCTTCCATGATGGTAACCTTCCATGAGTGGAATTCTGCTGGAGTTCCGCAGTATGAACATACCCTAAGGCTAGGTTTATATCGCCGTTTGCATTTGACCTGTCCGATTGGTTCTTTTTTTTTTTTTTGAGCCGATCTGTCCTTAAAACAGGTCGGATGCAAACGACTAATAACGAGTCCCGACAGACCCCATTCACATTGGTGATCCGGTAATTTTACAGGAATTAAGCGAAGAAAAAAATTAGTGCATGCGTCCTTCTGGCCTGATTGCCGACAGAACTACGAAATAGCAGCGTCCAATGGGTTTGTTTGTTTGCTCTTAAAAATCCACCCCTTTATCTTTGGGTTGAGTATGTATAACCTGTGCCTGGTGAGAAGCAGAAAACGGATGTGCATTATGTTGCACTTTTTTAGCTTGAAAACACATGTAAATGAGAAACCCCGCCCCCTAGAGCCTAATAATCTACACTTTGGTGACCAGTGTGAGAAGTCAAAATTCACGAGCTAAAATATAATAATAAATTCTGCAAATACAACATAAAGCGACACTTGCCATATTTTTGCTCACAGTGAAGGGAATATTCAGAATTGACTTTTTTTGTGCAAACTGCACAAGATTTGGGGAAAAATTGTCATAAGGCAGATTTTCAAAATAATTTTGCCTTGTTTGCATCTTGTAAGGGTCCGTTCACATGTTAGTAGATAGCAGCGAGTTTCCCACTGCAGGAAACCTACTGCGAGTTATTCTACCATTGATTTAAATGGGTCCACGGACAGTTCGCAAATCTGACACTATTGCGGACTGTCTGTGGACCCATTCAAATCAATGGTAGCGTAACTCGCAGCGGGTTTCCCGCAGCATGAAACCCGCTGCTATTAATAGCGTGTGAATGCTCCCTAAGGCTAGGATTCCACCTGGGTTTTTTTCCAGCGTTATTTTTACTGAAAAAAATGACAGAAAAAACAACAGTGCAATTTACTGCGTCTGACATGTTTTTCTGGCGTTTTTGCATTTGAGTTGAAACTGCATTTTTGGGCCCTTGGGTGTTTTATTTATTTATTTTTATTTTTTTTTCGCAAAATGTGTTGGGTACAAAAAAAAAAAAAAGATGCAGTAGGGATGGGAAAAAATTATTTAAAGTAAATTTTCATTTTTTATAATAAACTTTTCCTTCATTTTTAATAAAGTGTGTGTGTGTGTGTTTCACAGTTATTTTTCTCAATATTTAAAAAAAAATTTTTTAGGTAGTACTACTACTCCCAGCATGAAACAGACTGTTCCATGCTGGGAGTAGTAGTACCTGTACTAATAGACATATCCCCCCAGGTGTTACTCCTGACACCCGATGCGATCGTATATAATACAACGGCTCTATCCAGCGCTCGCATCTCTGCACTATTCTCTGGCCAGTGATGTGAATAGAACATCACTCATTCATATTTTCCGCCCAGAGTGGTGATTGGCCGGATGGTTGTAGCCAATCACAGCTCTGAGGGAAATATGAATATGTGTATATATACGTCAGTGCAGGGGACCATAGAAGAGCGGCCGCCCGCATCTATACATTATACAGGAGGATCGCAACGGGCGATCTGTCAATTAGTACAGGAACTACTACTCCCTTCATGGAACAGTGTGTGTTCCATGCTGGGAGTAGTAGTACTACCTAAAAAATAAAGACAAAAAAGTGAAACACACACACACACTACATTTTTATTATTGTCGGCTACATTTTTAGGTCCCTGCCTGCCCGCATAAATTGATCCCTGTTTAAAAATGTATACAAATGTTGTTCTAAAAAAAGATACATTTTGTTATATACTATTTTTTTCCATCACTACTGGATCTTTTTTATAATTTAAATTTTTTTTGAATGGTACCCTACGAAATTTTATTAAAAATGGTATCTCCATCACTTTTTTGGATCGGTAAAGTCCAAAAGAGAATAAAAACCGCCTGAAAAAAAAGCCAAAGTTAAAACCCACATGGCGTTTTTCTTGGCTTTTTTTCACTCCCATAGACTTCTATGAAAGAAAAACGCCACAATTTCAGGGAAAAAAAATGCCATAGGCTCAACAAGCTGTGATTTTGCAAAACCGCCAAGGAGCTGAAAAACGCCCAAAAAAGAGTGAAAAAAACGCCAAAAGGATAAAAAAAAAAAATGCTAAACTGAAAAATGCCAAGCGGAAAAATAATTTTTCAATTTCTCATTGATTTACAGCGAACATCTGTCTGCAGTGTTTTTTGGCCGAAAAAAAACCATGCGGCAGAATTGGAGTTTTTCTTTGCGTTTTTCCTCCCCCCAAAAAACAAGTGGAATTCCAGCTTAAGGGTACGTTCACACGAGCGGATTTTTTTTGCGGGTTTTCCACTGCGTATTTGAAAGTGGGCGGGCTCTTCTCGGCTGCCCACAGCAGATTTTCTGCGGTGGAATTTACGCTGCAGAAAATCCGCCGCAGTCTGCTGCGGACAGTCGAGAAGAGCCCGCCCACTTTCAAATACGCAGTTGAAAACCCGCAGAAAAAATTCCCCCGTGTGAACGTACCCTTAGACAATTTTTCTTTAAAAGGGTGTGGCTTTGGAAAAAGGGGTGTAGCTTAAAATGCGCCAATTTTTCAAAAGTAAAAAAAAATAAATAACAAACAAAAAAAAACTGTATTTTCTTAAAACACCTAACTAAAACTAAGCTTTTCAATATGTCCCCCATTATTTACAAAATTGTGTTTGATACATTTGAAGCAGAAATCTACAAAAAAAAAATGCCATGTCGATTTATTGTTACAATTGTTTTCAAAATGGTAAATAGTGACCGGGCATGCTGGGAGTAAATTGGTAACAGCTGAAGATCTGTGTCAGTGTTTCCCAACCAGGGTGCCTCCAGCTGTGGCAAAACTACAATTCCCAGCAGGCCCGGACAGCCGTTGGCTGTCCGGGCATGCTGGGAGTTGTAGTTTTGCAACAGCTGGAGGCACCCTGGTTGGGAAACACTGAGAGAAAGAGAAGAAATGTCCTTTTCCCGGCTCCTGATGACGCAGGATTAGAATGTCGCGGTGCGAGCCCGGGTCACGTAGGTTACAGCAGACGCTTCAGGGTAAAATTTACACAGAAGTTTCCAAATGTAAAATTATCAAAAAAAATATAAAAAAAAACCTTCAGTGAGACAAAAATGAACAAATAAACAGATGGTGACGTTCCAGACGGGCAGCGACCACATCCTGCAGCGGCCGCAGCGACTCTACATGTTTTCACAAGTGTTTGTTATCCTGCACTTCAGTCTGATGTGTAAATCCTCACAGATGTGTCCTGAGAAAGCAAACATGTGGGGTAAATGGTGACCAAAGAGGTGCTGCATCAGCTGCTGGAAATTATATAATTACAGAGAAAAAGACCAACAACTGCAGAGTGCATATATTATATAAACTACAAAGATTATACATATATATATATAGCTTGAAAAAGGCTCTAGTGTTGAGCTGAAACGTTGCTGTTGGTAACATGTGGTGAATAAACTTACAGTTTTTTTTGGAAATTTCGTTGGAGTGCTGCGCCATTTTTTTGCTGGATATATATATATATATATATATATATATATATATATATATTGCAGATAATTACACCCCTGACCTCTCTGCAGAACATCGCTCCTTCCTCTCTACCTCCTGATACCTAGTGATATTTCCTGCAGATTATTACACCTCTGACCTCTCTACAGATCTGCAGAATATTGCTCTGTCCTCTCTACCTCCTGATACATAATGATATATCCTGCAGATTATTACACCTCTGACCTCTACAGATCTGCAGAACATCGCTCTGTCCTCTCTACCTCCTGATACATAGTGATAAATCCTGCAGATTATTACACCTCTGACCTCTACAGATCTGCAGAACATCGCTCCGTCCTCTCTACCTCCTGATACCTAGTGATATTTCCTGCAGATTATTACACCTCTGACCTCTCTACAGATCTGCAGAATATTGCTCTGTCCTCTCTACCTCCTGATACATAATGATATATCCTGCAGATTATTACACCTCTGACCTCTACAGATCTGCAGAACATCGCTCTGTCCTCTCTACCTCCTGATACATAGTGATAAATCCTGCAGATTATTACACCACTGACCTCTCTACAGATCTGCAGAACATCTCTCTGTCCTCTCTACCTCCTGATACATAGTGATAAATCCTGCAGATTATTACACCACTGACCTCTCTACAGATCTGCAGAACATTGCTCTGTCCTCTCTACCTCCTGATACATAGTGATAAATCCTGCAGATTATTACACCACTGACCTCTTTACAGATGTGCAGAATATCGCTCTGTCCTCTCTACCTCCTGATAAATAGTGATAAATCCTGCAGATTATTACACCACTGACCTCTCTACAGATCTGCAGAACATCTCTCTTTCCTCTACCTCCTGATACATAGTGATATATCCTGCGGATTATTACACCTCTGACCTCTCTACAGATCTGCAGAACATCGCTCTGTCCTCTCTACCTCCTGATACATAGTGATATATCCTGCAGATTATTACACCTCTGACCTCTCTACAGATCTGCAGAACATTGCTCCGTCCTCTCTACCTCCTGATACAAAGTGATATATCCTGCAGATTATTACACCTCTGACCTCTACAGATCTGCAGAACATCTCTCTTTCCTCTACCTCCTGATACACAGTGATATATCCTGCAGATTATTACACCTCTTGACACCTCAGGACAGTCATCATTTCCCGGTTACATTTTGTCCTTGTTTTCTTCCATTAGTTCTGCGCTCAGTAAAGTGACTTCAGATCTTTCCCTTGTTCTTCGCTCTGAACTCAATAAACAGCATCTGGGCTTCACTCTTTGCTGCAGGGTCTGGCAGAACAACGGCAAAACTGCGTCACAGAAAGCACAGCAGGGGGGCCCAAGTCACATGATCCAGACTCCTCCACAGATATTACAGCGCTGACTGTTACTATCCGCACCTTATATCATTTATATGTCCCCAACATTGTCCACAGCTCTGCAAATCACTCCCATCATCCCTGACCACAGGAACTCACAGTCTAATATTCCTCATACATAATATATCACTCCCATCATCCCAATGGCAGAACAGGTGCATTCAGCAGCATCCATGTGGTCTAGGGCAGTGAAATTGTTAATGTCAATGTTCATAATAGAGTGCAAGGAGGGGATAGAGAGGACTGTGCAGCTGTAACTGTATGACCACACAGTTCTCTCTATGATCATAGAGATGAGTGCAGGGAGGGGATAGAGAGGACTGTGCAGCTGTAACTGTATGACCACACAGTTCTCTCTATGATCATATTGATGAGTGCAGGGAGGGGATAGAGAGGACTGTGCAGCTGTAACTGTATGACCACACAGTTCTCTCCATGATCATAGAGATGAGTGCAGGGAGGGGATAGAGAGAACTGTGCAGCTGTATCTGTATGACCACACAGTTCTCTCTATGATCATAGAGATGAGTGCAGGGAGGGGATAGAGAGGACTGTGCAGCTGTAACTGTATGACCACACAGTTCTCTCTATGATCATATTGATGAGTGCAGGGAGGGGATAGAGAGGACTGTGCAGCTGTAACTGTATGACCACACAGTTCTCTCCATGATCATAGAGATGAGTGCAGGGAGGGGATAGAGAGAACTGTGCAGCTGTATCTGTATGACCACACAGTTCTCTCTATGATCATATTGATGAGTGCAGGGAGGGGATAGAGAGGACTGTGCAGCTGTAACTGTATGACCACACAGTTCTCTCCATGATCATAGAGATGAGTGCAAGGAGGGGATAGAGAGGACTGTGCAGCTGTATATGTATGACCACACAGTTCTCTCCGTGATCAAAGAGATGAGTGCAGGGAGGGGATAGAGAGGACTGTGCAGCTGTATCTGTATGACCACACAGTTCTCTATATGATCATAGAGATGAGTGCAGGGAGGGGATAGAGAGGACTGTACAGATGTATCTGTATGACCACACAGTTCTCTATGATCATAGAGATGAGTGCAGGGAGGGGATAGAGAGGACTGTGCAGCTGTAACTATATGACCACACAGTTCTCTATATGATCATAGAGATGAGTGCAGGGAGGGGATAGAGAGGACTGTACAGATGTAACTATATGACCACACAGTTCTCCCTATGATCATAGAGATGAGTGCAGGGAAGGGATAGAGAGGACTGTACAGCTGTAACTATATGACCACACAGTTCTCCCTATGATCATAGAGATGAGTGCAGGGAAGGGATAGAGAGGACTGTACAGCTGTAACTATATGACCACACAGTTCTCTCTATGATCATAGAGATGAGTGCAGGGAAGGGATAGAGAGGACTGTGCAGCTGTAATTATATGACCACACAGTTCTATCTATGATCATAGAGATGAGTGCAGGGAGGGGATAGAGAGGACTGTGCAGTTTTCTCTATGACCAGGCGGAGTGATTCAGGATACTCTGCCCAATCATTGAGGCTAATTTGCATGAAAAGTGAATACACCTCAGCCCCAATAACCTGTGGACATGTGTGACGCTTTCTCTGGACAGAAGCGGACATGTGTATTTAATCCTTTATGATATTTTAGTTAAAATTTGTACCCAAACTACTACCCAAGTTTATATAAAATGTGCCATGTACCATGTGATCTCAGGACTCTGGATCTTCGCCTTTGGATCTGGCAGAGCATTGCCCCCCCTCCCCCCCCCCCCCCCCCCCCAAACATCCTGAACCTTTTTGTGTAATCTCTGAAGGGGACCTGACAGAACCATCTGTGGTGAAGCCTCATCCGGGGACCCCCGCTGAGCTCAGCTGCCTCTCATGGTGAGGGGGACGGACGTCCACTTTGAGGGGCACTGTTCTAATTAGGCTCATTTTGTCTCTGCAGTCGCTGACAGCTTCTCTCTCAGAGCAACATGTGGATAATAACATAACTGCGGCGCGTGCGTCTTGTTTGTCTATTAATGTGACAGTTATTGTCAGGTTGTTTACAAAGCGATAAATGGCGCGGGACAAAGAGAATCCCACTCAGCATCCAAGGACAAAGATCACCATGTTCTGCCAGTGACAAGGTTACATATAGATACAGAAGAGATGGAGAAGATACATATAGATACAGAAGAGATGGAGAAGATACATATAGATACAGAGGAGCTTGAGAAGATACATATAGATACGGAAGAGATGGAGAAGATACATATAGATACGGAAGAGATGGAGAAGATACATATAGATACAGAGGAGCTTGAGAAGATACATATAGATACAGAAGAGATGGAGAAGATACATATAGATACAGAAGAGAGGGAGAAGATACATATAGATACAGAAGAGATGGAGAAGATACATATAGATACAGAAGAGATGGAGAAGATACATATAGATACAGAGGAGCTTGAGAAGATACATATAGATACAGAAGAGATGGAGAAGATACATATAGATACAGAAGAGATGGAGAAGATACATATAGATACAGATGAGCTGGAGAAGATACATATAGATACAGAGGAGCTTGAGAAGATACATATAGATACAGAAGAGATGGAGACGATACATATAGATACAGAAGAGATGGAGAAGATACATATAGATACAGAAGAGATGGAGAAGATACATATAGATACAGAAGAGATGGAGAAGATACATATAGATACAGAAGAGATGGAGAAGATACATATAGATACAGAAGAGATGGAGAAGATACATATAGATACAGAAGAGATGGAGAAGATACATATAGATACAGAAGAGATGGAGAAGATACATATAGATACAGAAGATATGGAGACAATACATATAGATACAGAAGAGATGGAGAATATACATATAGATACAGAAGAGATGGAGAAGATACATATAGATACAGAAGAGATGGAGAAGATACAAATAGATACAGAAGAGATGGAGAAGATACATATAGATACAGAAGAGATGGGGAAGATACATATAGATACAGAAGAGATGGAGAAGATACATATAGATACAGAAGAGATGGAGAAGATACATATAGATACAGAAGAGATGGAGAAGATACATATAGATACAGAAGAGATGGAGAAGATACAAATAGATACAGAAGAGATGGAGAATATACATATAGATACGGAAGAGATGGAGAAGATACATATAGATACAGAAGAGATGGAGAAGATACATATAGATACAGAAGAGATGGAGAAGATACATATAGATACAGAAGAGATGGAGAATATACATATAGATACGGAAGAGATGGAGAAGATACATATAGATACAGAAGAGATGGAGAAGATACATATAGATACAGAAGAGATGGAGAAGATACATATAGATACAGAAGAGATGGAGAAGATACATATAGATACAGAAGAGATGGAGAAGATACATATAGATACAGAAGAGATGGAGAAGATACATATAGATACAGAAGAGAGGGAGAAGATACATATAGATACAGAAGAGATGGAGAATATACATATAGATACAGAAGAGATGGAGAAGATACATATAGATACAGAAGAGATGGAGAAGATACATATAGATACAGAAGAGATGGAGAAGATACATATGGATACAGAAGAGATGGAGAAGATACATATAGATACAGAAGAGATGGAGAAGATACATATAGATACAGAAGAGATGGAGAAGATACATATAGATACAGAAGAGATGGAGAAGATACATATAGATACAGAAGAGATGGAGAATATACATATAGATACAGAAGAGATGGAGAAGATACATATAGATACAGAAGAGATGGAGAAGATACATATAGATACAGAAGAGATGGAGAAGATACATATAGATACAGAAGAGATGGAGAAGATACATATAGATACAGAAGAGCTGGAGAATATACATATAGATACAGAAGAGATGGAGAAGATACATATAGATACAGAAGAGATGGAGAAGATACATATAGATACAGAAGAGATGGAGAAGATACATATAGATACAGAAGAGATGGAGAAGATACATATAGATACAGAAGAGATGGAGAAGATACATATAGATACAGAAGAGATGGAGAAGATACATATAGATACAGAAGAGATGGAGAAGATACATATGGATACAGAAGAGATGGAGAAGATACATATAGATACAGAAGAGCTGGAGAAGATACATATAGATACAGAAGAGATGGAGACAATACATATAGATACAGAAGAGATGGAGAATATACATATAGATACAGAAGAGCTGGAGAATATACATATAGATACAGAAGAGATGGAGAAGATACATATAGATACAGAAGAGATGGAGAAGATACATATAGATACAGAAGAGATGGAGAAGATACATATAGATACAGAAGAGAGGGAGTAGATACATATAGATACAGAAGAGATGGAGAAGATACATATAGATACAGAAGAGATGGAGAAGATACATATAGATACAGAAGAGATGGAGAAGATACATATAGATACAGAAGAGAGGGAGAAGATACATATAGATACAGAAGAGATGGAGAAGATACATATAGATACAGAAGAGATGGAGAAGATACATATAGATACAGAAGAGATGGAGAAGATACATATAGATACAGAAGAGATGGAGAAGATACATATAGATACAGAAGAGCTGGAGAAACATGTTTTTTCCCCACAATACAGAATAACTCCATGTTTTAGGCCCCGGTTGTGCGTTACTTTGGCCCACCGATTCTCTCCGCCTGTTGATGCGTCTTTTGTCTTCATTCGCTCCTTTTACATTTTCTTATGTTTCTCGCAGATTATTTCAGTTTGGGATCATATTCCGGAGGCTTCCACCTCCGCAGACATGATGTTTATTATAAGATTGCGGCCACTCTCCACATATGGCGCAGGATTAATGGTCGCTGACCGCCACTCGGCATGTGACATAGAAGATTGAGCGCTCGCACATCTAAATCCCGGTCATTATCGTCTGTTTCTCTATAAATCTGCAGCCGTCAATAGTGGAAAATACATCTTATTACAGGAACACGTGAGGCCGGGACATGAAAGCTGTAATCTTACTTTCCTCTAATAGAAATTCAAGCGCAAGAGCCAAATAAGTGTTTTTCTGGCCACCGCCACGCACAGCGCAATTGTTGCACTCAGCTCTTTGAATTGTTAGGAGATAGGAGTCGCGGATCTCAGATTTTTGACCCTTTCACAATGGAGTAAAATGTTGTTGTCACAATGAGAAGAAAAGGGAACGTTCCACAATGTGAGGTAATTGTTACATGTTTGTGTGCGACGCGGGACGCGGACAAATGGGAGGCAGATCCGGCAGCACAGCGACTCAGAAAACACCATTTATATAATCATAGGTAATGTGCTGCCGCTGGAGGCCGAGGCACTGTGTATTCGAAGCTCCAGAGACCTCAGAGAGAGAAAATGGCGACATCTGCAACCGCAGCCATCTGCAGAAATATCTGTCAAACCTCCAAAATTTACTACAGAACATTCCGGGATTGTAGGTGATGTCCCGGGACAGACCCCACATGTCCCACCTTCCACTGCAGACACGTTCTAATGACGCACTGACAGATAAATGTGGCCCTTAGTGGTCTGAGAGTGAACAGCCATTGGCCCCTCACCCTGTCAGTCACTCTTGTGTCTGCCAGATGCAATATGCTGCCAGTCACAAGAGGTCAAGTGTCTCAAATCAGTGACATCATCACAGACCTGCAGAGGAGGAGACAGAGAAGAGGTCATGATGTGAACTGGGCAGGAGCCTGGAGGGGAAGGTAAGTATGAGCCACTATCTAGGGCAGTCTACATATAGGGGGCAACTATCTATGGCAGTCTATATACAGGGTATTACCTAGGGCAGTCTATATACAGGGTATTACCTAGGGCAGTCTATATACAGGGTATTATCTAGGGCAGTCTATATACAGGGTATTATCTAGGGCAGTCTACATACAGGGTATTATCTAGGGCAGTCTATATACAGGGTATTATCTAGGGCAGTCTATATACAGGGTATTATCTAGGGCAGTCTATATACAGGGTATTATCTAGGGCAGTCTATATACAGGGTATTATCTAGGGCAGTCTATATACAGGGTATTTTCTAGGGCAGTCTATATACAGGGTATTATCTAGGGCAGTCTATATACAGGGTATTATCTAGGGCAGTCTATATACAGGGTATTATCTAGGGCAGTCTATATACAGGGTATTACCTAGGGCAGTCTATATACAGGGTATTATCTAGGGCAGTCTATATACAGGGTATTATCTAGGGCAGTCTATATACAGGGTATTATCTAGGGCAGTCTATATACAGGGTATCATCTAGGGCAGTCTATATACAGGGTATTATCTAGGGCAGTCTATATACAGGGTATTATCTAGGGCAGTCTATATACAGGGTATTATCTAGGGCAGTCTATATACAGGGTATTATCTAGGGCAGTCTATATACAGGGTATTATCTAGGGCAGTCTATATACAGGGTATCATCTAGGGCAGTCTACATACAGGGTATTATCTAGGGCAGTCTATATACAGGGTATTATCTAGGGCAGTCTATATACAGGGTATCATCTAGGGCAGTCTATATACAGGGTATTATCTAGGGCAGTCTATATACAGGGTATCATCTAGGGCAGTCTATATACAGGGTATCATCTAGGGCAGTCTATATACAGGGTATCATCTAGGGCAGTCTATATACAGGGTATTATCTAGGGCAGTCTATATACAGGGTATTACCTAGGGCAGTCTATATACAGGGTATTATCTAGGGCAGTCTATATACAGGGTATTATCTAGGGCAGTCTATATACAGGGTATTATCTAGGGCAGTCTATATACAGGGTATTATCTAGGGCAGTCTATATACAGGGTATCATCTAGGGCAGTCTATATACAGGGTATTATCTAGGGCAGTCTATATACAGGGTATTACCTAGGGCAGTCTATATACAGGGTATTATCTAGGGCAGTCTATATACGGGGTATCATCTAGGGCAGTCTATATACAAGGTATCATCTAGGGTAGTCTATATACAGGGTATTATCTAGGGCAGTCTATATACAGGGTATTATCTAGGGCAGTCTATATACAGGGTATCATCTAGGGCAGTCTATATACAGGGTATTATCTAGGGCAGTCTATATACAGGGTATCATCTAGGGCAGTCTATATACAGGGTATTATCTAGGGCAGTCTATATACAGGGTATCATCTAGGGCAGTCTATATACAGGGTATCATCTAGGGCAGTCTATATACAGGGTATCATCTAGGGCAGTCTATATACAGGGTATTATCTAGGGCAGTCTATATACAGGGTATTACCTAGGGCAGTCTATATACAGGGTATTATCTAGGGCAGTCTATATACAGGGTATTATCTAGGGCAGTCTATATACAGGGTATTATCTAGGGCAGTCTATATACAGGGTATTATCTAGGGCAGTCTATATACAGGGTATCATCTAGGGCAGTCTATATACAGAGTATTATCTAGGGCAGTCTATATACAGGGTATTATCTAGGGCAGTCTATATACAGGGTATCATCTAGGGCAGTCTATATACAGAGTATTATCTAGGGCAGTCTATATACAGGGTATTATCTAGGGCAGTCTATATACAGGGTATCATCTAGGGCAGTCTATATACAGGGTATTATCTAGGGCAGTCTATATACAGGGTATTATCTAGGGCAGTCTATATACAGGGTATTATCTAGGGCAGTCTATATACAGGGTATTATCTAGGGCAGTCTATATACAGGGTATTATCTAGGGCAGTCTATATACAGGGTATTATCTAGGGCAGTCTATATACCGGGTATTATCTAGGGCAGTCTATATACAGGGTATCACCTAGGGCAGTCTATATACAGGGTATCATCTAGGGCAGTCTATATACAGGGTATCATCTAGGGCAGTCTATATACAGGGTATTATCTAGGGCAGTCTATATACAGGGTATTATCTAGGGCAGTCTATATACAGGGTATTATCTAGGGCAGTCTATATACAGGGTATCATCTAGGGCAGTCTATATACAGGGTATTATCTAGGGCAGTCTATATACAGGGTATTATCTAGGGCAGTCTATATACAGGGTATTATCTAGGGCAGTCTATATACAGGGTATTATCTAGGGCAGTCTATATACAGGGTATTATCTAGGGCAGTCTATATACAGGGTATTATCTAGGGCAGTCTACATACAGGGTATCATCTAGGGCAGTCTACATACAGGGTATCATCTAGGGCAGTCTATATACAGGGTATCATCTAGGGCAGTCTATATACAGGGTATTATCTAGGGCAGTCTATATACAGGGTATTATCTAGGGCAGTCTATATACAGGGTATTATCTAGGGCAGTCTACATACAGGGTATCATCTAGGGCAGTCTACATACAGGGTATCATCTAGGGCAGTCTATATACAGGGTATTATCTAGGGCAGTCTATATACAGGGTATTATCTAGGGCAGTCTATATACAGGGTATTATCTAGGGCAGTCTATATACAGGGTATTATCTAGGGCAGTCTATATACAGGGTATTATCTAGGGCAGTCTATATACAGGGTATCATCTAGGGCAGTCTATATACAGGGTATCATCTAGGGCAGTCTATATACAGGGTATTATCTAGGGCAGTCTATATACAGGGTATTATCTAGGGCAGTCTATATACAGGGTATTATCTAGGGCAGTCTATATACAGGGTATTATCTAGGGCAGTCTATATACAGGGTATCATCTAGGGCAGTCTACATACAGGGTATTATCTAGGGCAGTCTATATACAGGGTATTATCTAGGGCAGTCTATATACAGGGTATCATCTAGGGCAGTCTATATACAGGGTATTATCTAGGGCAGTCTATATACAGGGTATCATCTAGGGCAGTCTATATACAGGGTATCATCTAGGGCAGTCTATATACAGGGTATCATCTAGGGCAGTCTATATACAGGGTATTATCTAGGGCAGTCTATATACAGGGTATTACCTAGGGCAGTCTATATACAGGGTATTATCTAGGGCAGTCTATATACAGGGTATTATCTAGGGCAGTCTATATACAGGGTATTATCTAGGGCAGTCTATATACAGGGTATTATCTAGGGCAGTCTATATACAGGGTATCATCTAGGGCAGTCTATATACAGGGTATTATCTAGGGCAGTCTATATACAGGGTATTACCTAGGGCAGTCTATATACAGGGTATTATCTAGGGCAGTCTATATACGGGGTATCATCTAGGGCAGTCTATATACAAGGTATCATCTAGGGTAGTCTATATACAGGGTATTATCTAGGGCAGTCTATATACAGGGTATTATCTAGGGCAGTCTATATACAGGGTATCATCTAGGGCAGTCTATATACAGGGTATTATCTAGGGCAGTCTATATACAGGGTATCATCTAGGGCAGTCTATATACAGGGTATTATCTAGGGCAGTCTATATACAGGGTATCATCTAGGGCAGTCTATATACAGGGTATCATCTAGGGCAGTCTATATACAGGGTATCATCTAGGGCAGTCTATATACAGGGTATTATCTAGGGCAGTCTATATACAGGGTATTACCTAGGGCAGTCTATATACAGGGTATTATCTAGGGCAGTCTATATACAGGGTATTATCTAGGGCAGTCTATATACAGGGTATTATCTAGGGCAGTCTATATACAGGGTATTATCTAGGGCAGTCTATATACAGGGTATCATCTAGGGCAGTCTATATACAGAGTATTATCTAGGGCAGTCTATATACAGGGTATTATCTAGGGCAGTCTATATACAGGGTATCATCTAGGGCAGTCTATATACAGAGTATTATCTAGGGCAGTCTATATACAGGGTATTATCTAGGGCAGTCTATATACAGGGTATCATCTAGGGCAGTCTATATACAGGGTATTATCTAGGGCAGTCTATATACAGGGTATCATCTAGGGCAGTCTATATACAGGGTATTATCTAGGGCAGTCAATATACAGGGTATTATCTAGGGCAGTCTATATACAGGGTATTATCTAGGGCAGTCTATATACCGGGTATTATCTAGGGCAGTCTATATACAGGGTATTATCTAGGGCAGTCTATATACAGGGTATTATCTAGGGCAGTCTATATACAGGGTATTATCTAGGGCAGTCTATATACAGGGTATTATCTAGGGCAGTCTATATACAGGGTATTATCTAGGGCAGTCTATATACAGGGTATTATCTAGGGCAGTCTATATACAGGGTATTATCTAGGGCAGTCTATATACAGGGTATTATCTAGGGCAGTCTATATACCGGGTATTATCTAGGGCAGTCTATATACAGGGTATCACCTAGGGCAGTCTATATACAGGGTATCATCTAGGGCAGTCTATATACAGGGTATCATCTAGGGCAGTCTATATACAGGGTATTATCTAGGGCAGTCTATATACAGGGTATTATCTAGGGCAGTCTATATACAGGGTATTATCTAGGGCAGTCTATATACAGGGTATCATCTAGGGCAGTCTATATACAGGGTATTATCTAGGGCAGTCTATATACAGGGTATTATCTAGGGCAGTCTATATACAGGGTATTATCTAGGGCAGTCTATATACAGGGTATTATCTAGGGCAGTCTATATACAGGGTATTATCTAGGGCAGTCTATATACAGGGTATTATCTAGGGCAGTCTACATACAGGGTATCATCTAGGGCAGTCTACATACAGGGTATCATCTAGGGCAGTCTACATACAGGGTATCATCTAGGGCAGTCTATATACAGGGTATTATCTAGGGCAGTCTATATACAGGGTATTATCTAGGGCAGTCTACATACAGGGTATCATCTAGGGCAGTCTACATACAGGGTATCATCTAGGGCAGTCTATATACAGGGTATTATCTAGGGCAGTCTATATACAGGGTATTATCTAGGGCAGTCTATATATAGGGTATTATCTAGGGCAGTCTATATACAGGGTATTATCTAGGGCAGTCTATATACAGGGTATTATCTAGGGCAGTCTATATACAGGGTATCATCTAGGGCAGTCTATATACAGGGTATCATCTAGGGCAGTCTATATACAGGGTATTATCTAGGGCAGTCTATATACAGGGTATTATCTAGGGCAGTCTATATACAGGGTATTATCTAGGGCAGTCTATATACAGGGTATTATCTAGGGCAGTCTATATACAGGGTATTACCTAGGGCAGTCTATATACAGGGTATTATCTAGGGCAGTCTATATACGGGGTATCATCTAGGGCAGTCTATATACAAGGTATCATCTAGGGTAGTCTATATACAGGGTATTATCTAGGGCAGTCTATATACAGGGTATCATCTAGGGCAGTCTATATACAGGGTATCATCTAGGGCAGTCTATATACAGGGTATTATCTAGGGCAGTCTATATACAGGGTATTATCTAGGGCAGTCTATATACAGGGTATTATCTAGGGCAGTCTATATACAGGGTATTATCTTGGACAGTCTATATACAGGGTATTATCTAGGGCAGTCTATATACAGGTTATTATCTAGGGCAGTCTATATACAGGGTATTATCTTGGACAGTCTATATACAGGGTATTATCTAGGGCAGTCTATATACAGGGTATCATCTAGGGCAGTCTATATACAGGGTATTATCTTGGACAGTCTATAAACAGGGTATTATCTAGGGCAGTCTATATACAGAGTATCATCTAGCGCAGTCTATATACAGGGTATTATCTAGGGCAGTCTATATACAGGGTATTATCTAGGGCAGTCTATATACAGGGTATTATCTAGGGCAGTCTATATACAGGGTATTATCTAGGGCAGTCTATATACCGGGTATTATCTAGGGCAGTCTATATACAGGGTATTATCTAGGGCAGTCTATATACAGAGTATCATCTAGCGCAGTCTATATACAGGGTATTATCTAGGGCAGTCTATATACAGGGTATTATCTAGGGCAGTCTATATACAGGGTATCATCTAGGGCAGTCTATATACAGGGTATTATCTAGGGCAGTCTATATACAGGGTATTATCTAGGGCAGTCTATATACAGGGTATTATCTAGGGCAGTCTATATACAGGGTATTATCTAGGGCAGTCTATATACCGGGTATTATCTAGGGCAGTCTATATACAGGGTATTATCTAGGGCAGTCTATATACAGGGTATCATCTAGGGCAGTCTATATACCGGGTATTATCTAGGGCAGTCTATATACAGGGTATCATCTAGGGCAGTCTATATACAGGGTATCATCTAGGGCAGTCTATATACAGGGTATCATCTAGGGCAGTCTATATACAGGGTATTATCTAGGGCAGTCTATATACAGGGTATCATCTAGGGCAGTCTATATACAGGGTATTATCTAGGGCAGTCTATATACAGGGTATTATCTAGGGCAGTCTATATACAGGGTATTATCTAGGGCAGTCTATATACAGGGTATCATCTAGGGCAGTCTATATACAGGGTATCATCTAGGGCAGTCTATATACAGGGTATCATCTAGGGCAGTCTATATACAGGGTATTATCTAGGGCAGTCTATATACAGGGTATCATCTAGGGCAGTCTATATACAGGGTATTATCGAGGGCAGTCTATATACAGGTTATCATCTAGGGCAGTCTATATACAGGGTATCATCTAGGGCAGTCTATATACCGGGTATTATCTAGGGCAGTCTATATACAGGGTATTATCTAGGGCAGTCTATATACAGGGTATCATCTAGGGCAGTCTATATACAGGGTATTATCTAGGGCAGTCTATATACAGGGTATTATCTAGGGCAGTCTATATACCGGGTATTATCTAGGGCAGTCTATATACAGGGTATCATCTAGGGCAGTCTATATACCGGGTATTATCTAGGGCAGTCTATATACAGGGTATTATCTAGGGCAGTCTATATACAGGGTATTATCTAGGGCAGTCTATATACCGGGTATTATCTAGGGCAGTCTATATACAGGGTATTATCTAGGGCAGTCTATATACCGGGTATTATCTAGGGCAGTCTATATACAGGGTATTATCTAGGGCAGTCTATATACAGGGTATTATCTAGGGCAGTCTATATACAGGGTATCATCTAGGGCAGTCTATATACCGGGTATTATCTAGGGCAGTCTATATACCGGGTATTATCTAGGGCAGTCTATATACAGGGTATCATCTAGGGCAGTCTATATACCGGGTATTATCTAGGGCAGTCTATATACAGGGTATCATCTAGGGCAGTCTATATACAGGGTATTATCTAGGGCAGTCTATATACAGGGTATCATCTAGGGCAGTCTATATACAGGGTATTATCTAGGGCAGTCTATATACAGGGTATTATCTAGGGCAGTCTATATACAGGGTATTATCTAGGGCAGTCTATATACAGGGTATTATCTAGGGCAGTCTATATACAGGGTATTATCTAGGGCAGTCTATATACAGGGTATCATCTAGGGCAGTCTATATACCGGGTATTATCTAGGGCAGTCTATATACCGGGTATTATCTAGGGCAGTCTATATACAGGGTATCATCTAGGGCAGTCTATATACCGGGTATTATCTAGGGCAGTCTATATACAGGGTATTATCTAGGGCAGTCTATATACAGGGTATTATCTAGGGCAGTCTATATACAGGGTATTATCTAGGGCAGTCTATATACAGGGTATTATCTAGGGCAGTCTATATACAGGGTATCATCTAGGGCAGTCTATATACAGGGTATTATCTAGGGCAGTCTATATACAGGGTATTATCTAGGGCAGTCTATATACCGGGTATTATCTAGGGCAGTCTATATACAGGGTATCATCTAGGGCAGTCTATATACCGGGTATTATCTAGGGCAGTCTATATACAGGGTATTATCTAGGGCAGTCTATATACAGGGTATTATCTAGGGCAGTCTATATACAGGGTATTATCTAGGGCAGTCTATATACAGGGTATTATCTAGGGCAGTCTATATACAGGGTATCATCTAGGGCAGTCTATATACCGGGTATTATCTAGGTCAGTCTATATACAGGGTATCATCTAGGGCAGTCTATATACCGGGTATTATCTAGGGCAGTCTATATACAGGGTATTATCTAGGGCAGTCTATATACAGGGTATTATCTAGGGCAGTCTATATACAGGGTATTATCTAGGGCAGTCTATATACAGGGTATTATCTAGGGCAGTCTATATACAGGAGGCAATTGGAAGAACAGGTCCCGGCACAAGTACAAGACGCGTCCGATGAGTGAAATGGCAGCTTCTTTGCATTTAAAATTTTCGTCTCAAAGTCTTTAAGTGTTTACACCCTAAGACTGAAAATCTGTCCCAATCTAATGTTTCTCACAGCTGAGAATTTGTTACAGTTGTATAAAGTGTAGACAATATTCTGTGAGATTAAAGGGGTAGTCCAGTGGTGAAAAACTTATCCCCTATCCTAAGGATAGGGGATAAGTTTGAGATCGCGGGGGGTCCGACCGCTGGGGCCCCCTGCGATCTCTCTGTACGGGGCCCCGGCTCTCTGCCGAGATAGCGGGTGTCGACCCCCGCACGAGGCGGCGGCCGACACGCCCCCTCAATACATCTCTATGGCAGAGCCGGAGATTGCCGAAGACAGCGCTTCGGCTCTGCCATAGAGTTGTATTGAGGGGGCGTGTCGGCCGCCGCCTCGTGCGGAGGTCGACACGCCCCCTTCCAGCGGGCTGTCGGGGCTACGTACAGGAGATCGCGGGGGGCCCCAGGGGTCGGACCCCCGCGATCTGCAACTTATCCCCTATCCTTAGGATAGGGGATAAGTTGCTCACCACTGAATCACCACTGGACTACTCCTTTAACACATTGCCAGCAACAATCTCTCTGCTTTCCTGATATTTCTTACAATGTATCAATATAAATTATATCTTTCTGGATTCTGAAATGTTCAGCTCTCAGAGAATTGTCTAGACTGGATGCATTGTAACAAACCTTCAGCTGTGTTAAGTTTAAGGTCGATTATCGGAGAAATGGACATTCCTAGGAACCCTAATTTACGATAATCGGCCAATGTAAGGACCAGCGATAAGCGACAAACAAACAGACGCACGTTCATCCGCTGATCTCTTGTGCGGCCAATAAAATCACTGTTATCTGCCTCATGTTATCTGTGTAGATATTATGTATGGGTGATAATGCTGCATATGAATGGTCATCCCATTAATTGAGTCTTGTAAAGGCAAGAAAGGATCAGCAAGATCAGAGTTTGCTATCTGAGCACCGTCAGCCCTCAGATCTGTACAGACGGACTTCCTGCGGAGCTTGTACAGTATGTGAACAAGCATAGCTGAGCGTGTGCCATAGTGCAGAGCAGTCACATGAGTGGATGTCACGCTATCCCAGACAATGGAACTGAAGGTATTTATGGAGAAGAGAAAGAGCCTCTGAAAAGACAGGAGCTCAGATCTTAAAGGTTATAGACACCACTGAAATGGAAAAATGATTTTATATATGTTGGTGCCTTGGGTTGTAAATGTTTCACTAGGTTACAGTCTCTTTTAGTGATACCATACCCCCAGATATGCCGCCATCTCCTAGGATCCTTCTCATGTGGGGGTGTCCTCCAGTAATACAAGCTGGATGTTAGGTCTGTGTGGTTTGGAGTCTACAGTTTGCTGTGGGTGCTTTGCTTTTTCTGTACACTCCTACACAGCCCATGTGATTATTCCCTACAGAATGCCTTGTATCTGCTCCCTCACTATCTACACCCTGTGTGAGCTGTCTTCCATGTATGCTTTCCTCCCTATCTACAGCTTGCGTTAGCTGTGCTCATTGTATGTTCTCCTCCCTATATACAGCCTGTGTGAGGTGCCCTCTTTGGCGGCTCATCTCCCTATCTACAGCTTGTGTCAGCTCTGCTCCATATATGTTCTCCTCCCTATAGAAAGCCTGTGTGAGCTGTCCTTCATGTATGCTCTCCTCCCTATCTACAGCCTGTGTGAGCTGTCCTCCATGTATGCTCTCCTCCCTATCTACAGCCTGTGTCTGCTGTCTTCCATGTATGCTCTCCTCCCTATCTACAGCCTGTGTGAGCTGTCCTCCATGTATGCTCTCCTCCCTGTCTACAACCTGTATGAGCGGTCAACCATGTATGCTCTCCTCCCTATCTACAGCCTTTGTGAGATGCCCTCCATGTATGCTCTCCTTCCTATCTACAGCCTGTGTCTGCTGTCTTCCATGTATGCTCTCCTCCCTATCTACAGCTTGTGTGTGCTGTCCTCCATGTATGCTCTCTTCCCTATCTACAGCCTGTGTGAGCTGTCCTCCATGTATGCTCTCCTCCCTATCTACAACCTGTATGAGCGGTCAACCATGTATGCTCTCCTCCCTATCTACAGCCTTTGTGAGATGCCCTCCATGTATGCTCTCCTCCCTATCTAGACTGTGTGGCTTACCCTCTATGTATCCTCTCCCAACTCTCCACATACTTGTCAGATGTATATACCCCTCTGCCCTCCCTGAGTGTACAGTCTGTCTGACCGATTGTTCTTATCTCCAGAGCAGAAGAAATTGTAGGGCGTTTGTAATGGAGACAATTTAGAAAATAATTATAAAATAAATCAGTGAACCTTTGAAGCTTATCTATTCAATCCGTGGGGGCCCCCACTCTCCTCCTGCCCAGCCAGGGGCCCCAGGAGCCACGCCATGGTGAGTAGAGATTTCTCTGTATTCTGGAGAATGTAGTATTGCTGAGGCGGCAGAGATGAGCAAATTTTTTGAAAAATTAGATTCGGCCGATTCGCCGAATTTCCCCCCAAAATTTGTTTCAGTCCGAATTTATTTGCGGTGAATCATTTTTAAAAATGGCTATTTCTGGCCTACAGAGAGCCTCAATACGGGTGTAGAACACTTTGCCTTGCTGTAACACACATATGGAGTGTGCTGGGGTAGCGAAATAATACTGTTATTCAGAATAACATGCAGATTACCGGCATCGCTTTTAGAACACCTGTCGCAGAGCGGCACAATGACAGAGCCTGGAGGTGGTATCAGTATGAGGAGACCATATATTGGCTGAATGACACAGCCTGGAGGTGGCAGCAGCAGGAGAAGACCATATAGTGACTGAATTACACAGCGTGGAGTTGTTGGCAGCATGAGGAGACCATATAGTGGCTGAATAACACAGCGTGGAGGTGGCATCAGCATGAGGAGACCATATAGTGGTTGAATGACACAGCGTGGAGGTGGCATCAGCATGAGGAGACCATATAGTGGCTGAATGACACAGCGTGGAGGTGGCATCAGCATGAGGAGACCATATAGTGGCTGAATGAAACAGCGTGGAGGTGGCAACAGTATGAGGAGACCAAATAGTGGCTGAATGACACAGCGTGGAGATAGCGGCAGCATGAAGACCTGCCATTTCCCAGGGTTTTTAGGTGGAAATAGGGACAGGTTCCTGTATGTGGCCGCCCTTTTTAGGACGAGTAACACTTGCCAAGAAGGTAATTAATAATGCGAGAGTAGGGCCTTACAGGGGAAGTTTTTACCCCCACCGGTTACAATGGACCATACGCTGTTCCCTTCCACCTTTCAGAGGTCTTTCACATCAATACTTGGTGGTGTAGGTGGCACATGGTGTTTTCGCACACCTTTCCTATTGTTTGATTTCAAAAAATTTGGGGTACATAAATTATATTTTTATCTTAACAATATTATTAAAAGTTAAGTTTTACGTAATGCATATCCTCAACTACTTACTTGTGGTTTGATGTGGAGGAATGTTTGTAACTGGGGAGCAGCGCCTTAAATCTGTTTGGTACTATCCATATTTGTGAAGTGTTGGTGTGGCACCATAGTCAATCTACTCTGATGAATCAGGCATTGGTGGGTGGAAATCCTGGCTGATCCATCCCTGATTCATCTTGACAAACGTCAGTCTCGCCACATTTTTCGTGGACAGACAAGTTCTCCTTGGGGTTACTATGGCCCCCGCCACACTAAACACCCGCTCTGATGGCACACTATTGGCCGGGCAGGACAGCTTTTCCAGGGCAATCTCTGCTAGTTGCGGCCACAAATCAAGTTTGGCTGCCCAGAAGTCCAGCGGATCTTCAAGGTGTGGTAACATGGGCATGCCAAGGTATGCCACCACCTGCTGGTTCAGGTCCTGGTCCAGGTCTACCTGCTTCTGATGAGTTGCTTCACTATGTGGGTGAAAAAAGCTACTCATCAGCGACTGTAGACTCAGGCTGCTGTTGATGGAGCTGGTAATGCTCCTGCCAACCCACCCCTCCCCAGCAGCCATGGCAGTGGAAGGTGAGCGCAGAGGGCCCCCCCCAGGTCAGACCTGTGAGAGAATGGACTATGGCGCAGATAGGCATCAGCCAACTGACTACATAGGATCTCTCTGTAGTAGGTCAGTTTGTCCTCCCTCTCAGTTGGTGTAAAAAAGGCCCCCATTTTGTACCGGTAGCGAGGGACCAATAAGGTGGAGAGCCAGAAGTCATCCCGCTGCTGAATGGTGACAATTCGGCGGTCACTACGCAAGCAACTGAGCATGCATCATGCCGTTTGTGCAAATGAGTCGGAGGGACTACCTGCCTCCAACCCTACTGCATACTGCCACGGTGTGTCTGGGTCCTCTGGCTCGCCTTCCTCATAACCCTCAAGCTTCCTTTGGCTGCTCCTGCTCCTCCTCTCCTGTCAGATTACTCGAAAAACCGCCCATTTGGCGAAACCTAAACTGTGCTCCACTGTCCCCCTCCCCCTCCTCCCTCTCCTCCAGTTCAGCCCCCACATGACTCATGTGGCCGTGAAATGTCGGCACAACATCTCCAGTGCCCTGATCAGCCATCGTTTTCAACACGTGTTCTAGGAAATGAAGCAGTGGAATGATGACGTTCATCCCGTAATCCTGGCGACTTACTAATAATGTGGCTTTCTCAAAGGGCCTGAGCAAATGGCAGGTGTCACGTATGAGCTGCCACTGGTTGACATTGAAGTTACACAGGAGAGTCCCCCAATACGCATGGATCATCAAGAAATCGGCAATGGCTTTTCTCTGTTCGTATAGTCGGTCCAACATGTGGAGGGTGGAATTCCAATGTGTAGCAACGTCACAAATCCGACTATGTTGGGGGATAGCGTTTTGACGCTGCAGCTCAAGGAGGGTGTGCTTTGCGGTGTACGAGTGGCTGAAGTGCATGCAAAGTTTCCTTCCCATTGCTAGGATGTCTTGCAGATGAGGAGAACACTTCAGGAACTGCTTGACAACCAGATTGAACACGTGTGCCATGCAGGGGGCATGTCTCAGGCTTCATTGTCGCAGACAAGATGTTCCTTGTCGCAGACAAGATGTTCTTCCCGTTGTCAGTCACCATGGTTCCCATTTACAGTTTTCATGGAGTAAGCCATGATTCGATTTCTTTACGAATGACTTTTAGCAGTTTCTCGCCTGTGTGACTCTTTTCGCCAAGGCAAACCATGTGAAGAACAGCGTGACACCTCCGTGCCCTGCACACATGGTATGTTGAAGCGGCAATGAGACTTGTCTCATTAGTGGAGGCCGAGGACTAGTGTTGAGCGGCATAGGCCATATTCGAATTCGCGAATATTCGCGAATATATGGACGAATATTCGTCATATTCGCATATTGGTAATATTCTCGTTTTATTTTCGCATATGCGAATATTCGCGTGTGCGAAAATTAACATAAACGAATATTTGTACATACAAAAATTAGCGCAAGCGAAAATTCGCATATGCGGAAATTAGCATATGCAAATTTCCGCATATGCGAAAATTCGCGCACCAGTCTCACACAGTAGTATTAGAGCCTTCTTACACCACATAAGCTGGAAGCAGAGAGGGATGATCACAGTGATGTGTACTGTGGGAAAAAAAAAAAAAACGAATATTCGTAATTATGAAGATATAGCGCTATATTCGCGAATATTCACGAATTCGCGAATATGCGATATTCACGAATAAAATTCGAATTGCGAATATTCGCGAGCAACACTACCGAGGACATGGTGGAGGATGAGGAGGCAAAGTCGCACACTGTCACAGGACCAAAGAGCTGAGAGCATGGAGGAGGAAGCAGCATGACCTGTCCAAGTTGGTGTTGTGGCTGTGCAGGAACCACATTCACCCAGTGAGCCGTAAAAGACAAGTATTGAGTTACAGCTCCAGATGTTGGCGCTGCCGTGCACTTTGGTACACACCGAGAGGCTCAAGGACTGGCCCACCTTCTCTTCCACAAAATTGTGCAGGGCTGGTACTGCCTTCTTTGCAAAGAAATTACGGCTTGGCACTCTCCACCTCTGCTCGGCACAAGCCATCAGTTCTCTGAAAGGTGCAGAGTCCACCACTTAAAAGTGGGCACATACTGTTGTCTCTTGGACATGGCTTCGCAGCCACGGATTGCTTCTGGTATGACTAACTAAAAGTAGGAGGAGGATCAGGAGCGACAGAAGGAGGGTTTGACACACAGCTCCCTTCGGTTGATGTTGTGGAGCTTTGGCTGGCTTAAAGAGGGAGCAGCGTGCCACTGGGTGATGCAGCAGGCTGGACCACTATATCAGAGCCACAGGTTCTCCCAGGTCGCTTTATGGTGATGCTGCATCTGTTGACGCAGGGCCGTGGTGCCAACATTGGGACCCTGGCCACGCTTCCCCTTCTACCGACACATCTTGCACGTGACCAGGTAAACATCTTCCGGATGCATGATGAAAAACTGCCACATCGCCGAGTAGCTGATTTTCCCACTAACAGTCCGCACTGACTGACTGCTACTGCTGCTAACTCCAGGAACCCCTGTTCCACTACCTCCAAGGAAAGTAGGCTGCCGCAGAGCAGGTGGTCTTCCCCGGGCACGTTTGGCTCCAGACTTTCCACTTCTGCCACCATGCTGACTGTCAACCATGCCACCACCTTGCTGGCTCAGCTGCTGCCTCAAGGGCAACCTGCAACCCTCTTCTGATGATGATGAAGCCCCTTCTGCACCCGGCTCCCAAGTGCGATCGGCTTCATCATCATCAACAGTTATGTCTGCACGTCACTGATGTCCTCCTCAGGTTCCCCAACAGTGTCTGCTTCAGGACCCTGAACACTGGCAACACCACCTCCCACGTCACTCTCCTCATCACTACTTGGCCGCCTAGCAGAGCAAGCAGCGCATGTCTCCTCCCCTTCTTGGCCGGGCAATAGCTGCTGACTGTCCTCTATTAGATTGTCTTCAGTAAATAGTGGAGCTGAACCCACAGCATAAGATACTTCTCTAGGAGAGGGAACAGCATAGGACAAAGGCAATGGGAGTACTGTTGAGCGGCATAGGCCATATTTGAATTCGCGAATATTCGCGAATATATGGACGAATATTCGTCATATATTCGCGAATATTCGCATATTCGTAATATTCTCGTTTTATTTGCGCATATGCGAAACTTCGCACATCAGTATCACACAGTAGTATTAGAGCCTTCTTTACACCACACAAGCTGGAAGCAGAGAGGGATGATCACAGTGATATGTACTGTGAAAAAAAAACCACGAATATTCGTAATTACTAATATATAGTACTATATTCGCGAATATTCGTGAATTCGCGAATATGCGATATTCGCGAAAAAAATTCGAATTGCGAATATTCGCGAGCAACACTAAATGGGAGGACAAGGACTGCTCCCGAGCCATGCCAACTGAGGGTTGTGTCTGAGGAACCCACCGACTGTTGACTGATGGTGTCAGATGTCAGATGAGCGTGTTAACCAATCGATGACGGCAGATGGGTTGCTGGTTGAGACACGACCGCTGGCTGATAATGGGAGCTCAGGCCTCTCGCTGCGACTCCTGCTGCCACTCGCCCCTAGTCTGCTGCAACCTCTGCCTGAAGTATTTAGGCCTCTGCCACTCCTCTATGCATATCCTGGCACTTCTCTGCCTGACATACTTAGTGCGTATATGAGGGGAGTACAATATGCTGCACTACACTTAAAACAGTATTTGTCTAAAACAGCAGCAGCCAGTGAGTACTTTTGTCTGTCCTTTCACAGTATTTAGGCCCTTGATAGATTAACAGGTACAAAATAGTACACTACTTAGATGTAGGTATGTGGTATGCAGTTATGAGTTATAAAAAAGTGCTACAGTACGCTTAAAAAAGTATTTGAGTACAACACCAGCCTGTGGGTACTTTTGCCTGTACTTTCACAGCATCTAGGCCCTTAAGACTTTAACAGGAACAATACGCTACACTTCACATTAAACAGTATTTGTCTACAACACCTGCAGGTGTGTACTTCTAGCTGGCCTTTCACAGTATATAGGCCCTTCAGACTTTAACAGGAACAAAATGGTACACCACTTAGATTTACCCACAGGTTACACTTAATAGAGGACAATACGCTTTTAGTGCTCTGCTCACCCTAACTGGCTGGCTACTATTAGCTTTTCAGTTGTTGTACACACCAGTGCTGCAGCACACAGTCGCTGTGTACTACACCCGAAATTGAACTTTCTCAATCCCACTCCCTTCCCTATCAGTATTTCTAGGCAGAATTTGGGCTTGAGGTGAATCGTTGCTGTAAAAAAGCTTTTCTGTGCAACACAGAGCTGTCTGTCCCTCTCTCTCTCTCTCTGTAATAGAACACTCTATACATACCCCCTGTTACGCCGAGCGCTCGCGGCGTTCTCCTTTCTGCAGCGCCCTGGTCAGACCCGCTGACCGGGAGCGCTGCACTGTCATTCACCATGGGGATGCGATTCGCATAGCGGGACGCGCCCGCTCACGAATCACATCCCAAGCCACTTACCCGTCCCGGTCCCTGGCTGTCATGTTCTGGCGCGCGTGGCTCCGCTCTCCAGGGCGCGCGCGCGCCAGCTTTCTAAGATTTAAAGGGCCAGTGCACCAGTGATTGGTGCCTGGCCCAATCAGTCTAATTAGCTTCCACCTGCTTCCTGTCCATATTACCTCACTTCCCCTGCACTTCCTTGCCGGATCTTGTTGCCTTGTGCCAGAGAAAGCGTTAAGTGTTGTCCAAAGCCTGTGTTCCAGACCTTCTGCTATTGCTATTGACTACGAACCTTGCCGCCTGCCCCGACCTTCTGCTACGTCTGACCTTGCCTCTGCCTAGTCCTTCTGTCCCGCGCCTTCTCAGCAGTCAGCGAGGTTGAGCCGTTGCCGGTGGATACGACCTGGTTGCTACCGCCGCAGCAAGACCATTCCGCTTTGCGGCGGGCTCTGGTGAAAACCAGTAGCAACCTAGAACCGGTCCACCGACACGGTCCACGCCAATCCCTCGCTGACACAGAGGATCCACATCCAGCCAGCCGAATCCTAAGACCCCCACATCTCTATACATACCCCCACACCTCTATACATACCCCCACACCTCTATACATAACCCCACACCTCTATACATAACCCCCACACCTCTATACATACCCCCACACCCCTATACATACCCCCACACCTCTATACATAACCCCCACACCCCTATACATACCCCCACACCTCTATACATAACCCCCACACCCCTATATATACCCCCACACCTCTATACATAACCCCCACACCTCTATACATACCCCCACACCTCTATACATACCCCCACATCTCTATACATACCCCACACCCCTATACATAACCCCACACCCCTATACATAACCCCACACCTCTATACATAACCCCACACCTCTATACATACCCCCACACCTCTATACATACCCACACACCTCTATACATACCCGCACCTCTATACATACCCCACACCTCTATACATACCCCCACACCCCTATACATAACCCCACACCTCTATACATAACCCCACACCTCTATACATAACCCCCACACCTCTATACATAGCCTCACACCTCTATACATACCCCACATCTCTATACATAACCCCACACCTCTATACATAACCCCCACACCTCTATACATACCCCCACACTTCTATACATACCCCGTACCTCTATACATACCCCACACCTCTATACATACACCCAAATCTCTATACATACCCCCAAACCTCTATACATACCCACACCTCTATACATACCCCAAACCTCTATACATACCCCCACACCTCTATACATACCCCCACACCTCTATACATACCCCGCACCTCTATACATACCCCCGCACCTCTATACATACCCCCGCACCTCTATACATACCCCACACCTCTATACATACCCCCACACCTCTATACATACCCCCACACCTCTATACATACCCCTATACCTCTATACATAACCCCACACCCCTATACATAACCCCCACACCTCTATACATACCCCACACCTCTATACAAACCCCACACCTCTATACATACCCCCACACCTCTATACATAACCCCCACACTTCTATACATACCCCAAACCTCTATACATACCCCCACACCTCTATACATACCCCACACCTCTATACATACCCCCGCACCTCTATACATAACCCCACACCTCTATACATAACCCCCACACCTCTATACATACCCCCACACCTCTATACATACCCCACACCTCTATACATACCCCACACCTCTATACATAACCCCCACACCTCTATACATACCCCCACACTTCTATACATACCCCGTACCTCTATACATACCCCACACCTCTATACATACCCCCAAATCTCTATACATACCCCCAAACCTCTATACATACCCACACCTCTATACATACCCCAAACCTCTATACATACCCCCACACCTCTATACATACCCCACATCTCTATACATAACCCCACACCTCTATACATAACCCCCACACCTCTATACATACCCCCACACTTCTATACATACCCCGTACCTCTATACATACCCCACACCTCTATACATACCCCCAAATCTCTATACATACCCCCAAACCTCTATACATACCCACACCTCTATACATACCCCAAACCTCTATACATACCCCCACACCTCTATACATACCCCGCACCTCTATACATACCCCCGCACCTCTATACATACCCCCGCACCTCTATACATACCCCACACCTCTATACATACCCCCACACCTCTATACATACCCCCACACCTCTATATATACCCCTATACCTCTATACATAACCCCCACACCCCTATACATAACCCCCACACCTCTATACATACCCCACACCTCTATACATACCCCGCACCTCTATACAAACCCCACACCTCTATACATAACCCCCACACCTCTATACATGGCCCCACACCTCTATACATAACCCCACACCTCTATACATACCCCACACCTCTATACATACCTCTATACATAACCCCCACACCCCTATACATAACCCCACACCTCTATACATACCCCTATACCTCTATACATAACCCCCACACCCCTATACATAACCCCACACCTCTATACAAACACCCACACCTCTATACATACCCCTATACCTCTATACATAACCCCCACACCTCTATACATACCCCACACCTCTATACATACACCACACCTCTATACATACCCCCACACCTCTATACATACCCCCACACCTCTATACATAACCCCCACACCTCTATACATAACCCCCACACCTCTATACATACCCCTATACCTCTATACATAACCCCCACACCCCTATACATAACCCCTATACATAACCCCACACCTCTATACATACCCCTATACCTCTATACATAACCCCCACACCCCTATACATACCCCACACCTCTATACATACCCCTATACCTCTATACATAACCCCCACACCCCTATACATACCCCACACCTCTATACATACCCCTATACCTCTATACATAACCCCCACACCTCTATACATACCCCTATACCTCTATACATAACCCCCACACCCCTATACATAACCCCTATACATAACCCCACACCTCTATACATACCCCACACCTCTATACATACCCCTATACCTCTATACATAACCCCCACACCCCTATACATAACCCCACACCTCTATACATACCCCTACAGCCAATCTCCTATAAGTCCACCATTCAGTATACGGCGATGGATCTCCTTTCAGACTTTGGCACATTGAGTAACGCATAAGCAGATCTGAGACTTGCGGCCGGAGCAAGAACTTTACAATGACAGGTAAATTGTACGGTCAGGGTAGATGAGTGGGAGCGAGGATCATACAGAACCGCAATGAGCTCTGCTGGGTGTTCCAGTCCTTGAAAATGGACTTTTAACTTCCGGCCTCTTGTCAATCGGCAAGAACAAAATGACTATAGAAAAACGTGGTGTGTCCGCCTCTTACAGAAACGCCGCGCACAAAGACTCCTTAGTTACCGGGCAATTATGTGCAGCTATTAAGAAGAATCAGAACAACATGGACAGGAAATAATGTTATTTTCAGGACCGGCCTGGAAAAAAAGAGATGACCTGGCGGGTACAGAAGAATTTAGATATTTCTCTTGTAAATTAGAGGGGGAGGGTGGCTTTATGTTATACAAAAATGGCAATTATGTTACAATAGAGGAACCTTTCCCGATCCGATGCAGGTCCCCGATCCGCTTTGTTTGCAGGTCTCAGCCAGGTTTAAGAGTCTGGATACAATTGCGACAATGGAGCTTTAGTTACTTTGTTATTCTGACCAAACAGCAGGACTAGGGGGAAGTGGGAAAATTCAAAATGGTGTCCTATGTTGGTGCATGAATTCATGCAGGGTAAATGCAGGGCAGATGTTATGGCCCAAAGGGCAGATGGTATTAACCCCTTCTTGTTGTTACGCCAGGGCGTGGTTTAGCCTTAACCACCCGAAAGTAATACTGCTGATCCTGGGTTAGGCAGGGGCAATGAGGACACCAACACCAGATTAAGGATAATGGCAGCTTAACTGAGGCAAGACAGGTGATATAGTCTTTGCAGTACAGCCAAATATCCCAGGGATGTGACCAGTGACACAGGGGGACCTTGCAGGCTTGCTGGGACTTGCAGTAGTTAGACAGACTTTACTGCAGGCCATGATGACTACAGAGGGACTTGACTTGACATGATGGTGACTGACAATAAGATGACTTGACTTACTGATGACCGACTTGTGGCTGCCGGACTTTAGGCTTGAGGCCTCCAATACCTCAGCAGAAGAAGCAATGTGCTAAGAGAGAGATTGCAGCCCCTCCCCTTGTTATATAGGGGGGCTGTGCAAGGAGCCCATAGCTCACTTGGGGGAGGGTCACCTGGTCACTGGAGCCCTCTAGGTAACAATCATGTGGTACAAACATTAAAGCAACAGTACATTAAATGAGGCAAACCTATATACATAATTAGGGTATGCTGCAGGGGAGCCCTGGGGACATGTAGGGACTCTGCCTGACAGGGCAGGAGGACAGTACAGGGTCAAATCATCCCCTACTGGGACATCACAAACTCTCCCACTTGAATAAAGTTGCCTTCGACACCCAGTCCGGGAGGGCGGAGGAGCAAAATGGCCACAGGGGCCGCATGCAGTCCTGGAGCATTGCAATTAACGTCCATTTCCAGGCTGAACCTTAGTATGACCAATGAAAAGAAAGAGTTCTTGTATAATGTCCATACACGCTCTGAAGACTTTTATGACTATTTTAGGAACATGACTCGATAACGTTACACTTGACTATAACACACTTTATGCAACTGTTGACACAATATAAGATGGATTGGGCTGCCAGAGACTTTTTTACCCAATACCTTGGCTATTGGGGTCCCTTGGCATAGCACACTTCTCCCCAGAACACTAGATATTTAATTTAGACTAGACATTTTTAGACATTTGTTACCTTTGAGGATCCTGAGCATGAGGAAACAAGAGAAAATACATTAGACATATGATAATTTATAGAGACATTAAAGTGGACTATTTTATGGTTATTTATCAATTTATCAATCAAGCGCAATGAGTTTCATAAATTGCGGGCAAATATAGTAATCTCCTCATACCTTCACTCTTTGAAAAATGAAATCGATGATTTAGAGCATCTTGCTACTTGCAGTCCAAGATGTTGCATTACCATAGTTCACATAGATCTGTAACTAAAAATAACATTCCATATGGACAGTTTGTCCGCTTAAAAAGAAATAACAGTAGTGGCACTACTTATAAAATACAGGCTGAGCAATTAGAAGAAAGGTTTAAAGAACGTGGTTATCCAGAAGAAATAATTAAATACTGTAGAAAGAAAGCAGAAAATCTCAATAGATCAGACTTATTAAAAAATAAAACAGTTATTAATGAAGTAGATGAAGATGTAGATAGATTTACTTTTGTTTTTCAAAACTCTCCCATGAATCCCCTAATTGAGAGCAATAAGGAGGAATTGGTTCCTGTTGGAATCCGAGGAAGATTTGAATAAGAGCGCTACAATGAAACCTCGCATTACTTACAGAAAAAATACCACCATAGGTGACAGATTAAAAAATAGCAAGAGAAATAACATAGAAAAAAACAATGAAACTGGCTAGATGATATCACACCTAAAGGTAATTTTAAATGTAAAAACTGCTGGGAAACAAAAAATGTTAGACTGGGCCCAGTGTTCCACACCATAAAAGATTTGATCACTTGCCGAACCAAGAATGTAGTGTATGCTATAATGTGCCCATGCGACTTCTTTTACATAGGGCAGACAAAACGCCAGCTCCAGATGCGGATTAGGGAACACCTATATACTATACGCACTGGGAGACCAGGAGCGTCTCGTCTCCAAGCCCATGTGAAAGAGGTCCATGACAATAATCCTGAAGTATTACGGTTTGTAGGCATTGAGAAAATCGCTACGAACAAATACGAGCGGATAGAACATAAAATACTGCGCATAGAATCATTATGGATAATAAGAACGAATGCCACAGGCAATATTGGGTTAAATGACAGGACGGAGCTCTCAGCGTGCTTCTAAAATCTTGTTTTTAGTGCACTCCCCCACCTCGAGCGTCACCTGCACACGTGAGAGGTGTGCAGGTACGTGATAGGTGTATCACCTGGTTCACTCACATAAATAGCAGTCACAGGTACTTTCAGATATGGCCGGACGAAGCAAGCCAAGCGTGCGAAACAGGAGCTCGGTCGCCATTCACTATCCCCCCACTACCCTTCTCTTCTGTACCCCGTATGTGAGTATACTTCAATAATGAAGACTTGCAAGCTGAAGTGGTGAGTGCCGATATCTTCTTTTTCTTACGGACTGACCAAGATGGCTTATATTTGCTTTAAAAATATGGTCATTGTGCCAAATTTCTGCGGGTAAATGAAATGTACGCAGTTAATAAATTTGTACGTATTAAATACACAAGGTACACCGAAAGCTACACACCTGGAGGAAATGTCCCTCAGTGACTCTATGGGGGAGATTTATCAAAACCTGTCCAGAGGAAAAGTTGCCCAGTTGCCCCTAGCAACCAATCAGATTGCTTCTTTCATTTTCAACAAGGCCCCTGCACAATGAAAGAAGCGATCTGATTGGTTGCTATGGGCAACTGGGAAACTTTTCCTCTGGACAGGTTTTGATAAATCTCCCCCTATGTGTGATACTAACGGTTACTTGACACGGCTCCGCCTCCAAAACTCACTACACACATAAGGCTGCCGCCGGAAAGCCCTGTGTGTATAGTGAGCAAGGGATACGCAGCGTATTTCCCGCTGCTGCCATAAATTTTGCGCAGCGTCAAATACGCTGTGTGTACGCCCTGTGGGAACGCACCCTTAATCTTTGTATATTGCTGGCAGTTGGCCCTGTGTAGACCTTTGGGACTTACGCAGCACCACTTCTTGTGAGCCTGGAACACTTCCCTCTTCGGGAGCTCTTGTCATGACTGGAGTTGTAGGGGATTCTTGGTGATCACATTCCGAGTTGGAGCTGGTTCTGGACTATCAGGACTCAGGCTGGCAGAGACACTGGAGCCCTGGAAACCGGGGTTTAGACGTGTGCCAATGGCGACAGAACTGGAGCTGGTGAGGCGACTAGGGTTGGTTGCACCAGCCCTTGGGATGGCACGACACAGAAGATTGCAGGTTGGCTGGGAAAGAACATGGGGACATCCATGGATGGGTGGATCCCTTCTCCTGGTATGTACTCCATCGCAGGTTTGATAGCTGGTGGAGGAGGTACAGGAGGTTCAGGCAGGTCTCCCTTGTGACATAACTTTATCCGGTTACGGTAGACAACTTGCGGCTCATACCCAGTTTTCTGGAACTCGTACACATCATAGTCTGGATAGGGTATGGCCGTTATTGCGTATGACTCCATTTCCCAGATGGAATCCAGCTTGTGGGACCTTGGAAATTTCTGCAGCCAGACCTTGTCACCTAACTGAATGTGTTTGTCGGAGGCATGACTGTTATAGTCTTGCTGGTACTTTTTCTGAGCCTCGCCCATCTTTTTGTTGACAATCTCTTTTGCTTCCTTGATTCTTCTTTGATGGCCAGAGACCCACTCCATGAAAGTTTGCAGTGAGTTATTTATTTAAATGTTCGGTCCTTCGGCAGCTGCCCATGCTTCCCCATCATCAGGTAGCAAGGGCTGCAACCTGTGGAACACTGGACCGTAATGTTATAAATTTCCAGCAACTCTGGCCACTCATGTTTTGACACAGACGCTGCTTGCCGCATGTGGATAAAAACGTGATTGATGCGCTCATGGAGCTCATTTCCTTGAGGGTGGTAAGCAGTAGTTTGGAACTTCTTACAGGCATGGAACTAACACAGCTCCTGGAAAACCTTGAAGCCTGTTCCTCAGTCCATCAGGACTAACGTCGTTCAGGGATTGGACCTGATGAATGTTTTCCTGAAGACCAGTGTGTGACCTCAGGGGAAAGCCGTTTAAATCCCAACACTGCATTTTCCAATGTCCCGGTCTGCCTTAGTCCTGGACTCCATGACTTGAATAGCCAGACTGTGATTTTGGACTGCTTTCATTCTAAACTGGCCTTTATCCCACTTATTATGAGCCCCATCGATAAATCTATCCATAAATACCTTATTGCCCTGCTCGGGAGTTATACCATCTAGTTTTTGGACAGTCTCTAGAGCATTCTGTAGGACTATGGCATAAGCTCTTAAAGTCTCACCTGGCTTGTTGCCTTTCATACAGCCGGAGACCTACCTCTGATGGAGAATGTGACTCAAATACCTGGGACAGTCCTTCAAAGATCTTCTCTACAGTCACCTTCCCGGAGGCTGGCAAGGTGCAGACTTCCTCCAGTGCTGGTCCCTGTAGTTGTTCTGTGAGCAGCCGCACCTGTTGATTAGGAGGGAAAGTGTAAAGAACAAACAAACTCTGGATCTTCTCCTTGAAATCCCTCAGGGATGACGCTGGAACACCCAGGTTGTTGATGTGGACTGCTGGCAGGACTGGCAACATTCTATCCGCTGGGACAACAGCTGATCCTGCTACTGGAGATGAAGGGGCACTGTTGTCTGGTTGATCTGGAGGGCTGGGTGAAGACATCTTGCAGACTTTTTTGAGTGCGCTGTCAGTTTAAGATGATTTGAGAGTGCTGGCCCTTTAAGATAATTTGAGTGTCACTTTAAGATGCTTGGCGATAAGTTGTAGCGACTTAGTCTTGACTGACTGGAACCCTCTGAGTGGCTCCCCCCCCACTATGTGGAAAGTACCCAATAATGCTACTGGGCACTAGGGGATTAATGTGACTTGCAACCGGTACTGGAGATTTGCTGAGGGAGATTGTTGGTTAATGCAGAGTCTGCACTGCAGCAGGTGCTTGATTATAAACCGCAGAGCTGGACACGGTCGCCGGAACCTCAAATATGGCTGAGCCTTAGTCTTTCCCTGTGCAAAACAGGGCGGATCCTTAGTTCCTCCTCGTAATACTGAAGAGGCGTCACCGCTGGGGACTGATGGGGCGGAGCTGCGACTGCTCGCGCGTGCGGGAAACGCCAGATCAGATTAGCTCTTTCAGGTACTGACTACTCACACTGCACAGTGACACTTAACAGTCTTTCCTTCACCTCCCCCTCTATTTCGCAGGTGCTGCTAATAAATACTTTGTAATGACAACAGTCCCGTACACTTTTCTGATGCAGATTCTGTCGCAATGGCATGCAACTATTACAGACACATTCGGACACAGTTCAGACTAAGGGGAAGGACTTGTGGTAAATGGCACACACCCGTATCCTGTTCGTAGGACCCCAAAAATTTGTGGGGTGTGAGGTGCAGGGTAGATGCAGGGCAGATGGTATTAACCCCTTCTTGTCATGACACAAGGGCGTGGTTTAGCCACCCGAAGGTAATACTGCTGATCCTGGGTTAGGCACTGGCAATGAAGACACCAACACCAGATTAAGGATAACAGCAGCTTTACTGAGGCAAGACAGGTGATATAGTCTCTGCAGTACAGCCAAATATCCCAGGGAGGTGACCAGTGACACAGGGAGATCTCGCAGGCTTGCTGGGACTTGCAGTAGTTAGACTGACTTTACTGTAGGCCACAGTGACTACAGATGGACTTGACTTGACAAGATGGTGACTGACAATATGATGACTTGACTTACTGATGACCGACTTGTGGCTGCCGGACTTTAGGCTTTAGGCCTCCAATGCTCTGGACACAGACACTGGAACAACTTGACTGCACGGAACCTCAGCAGAAGTAGCAATGTGCTCCCTCCCCTGATTATATAGGGGGCTGTGCAAGGAGCCCATAGGTCACCCGGGGGTGGGGGGGGGTCACCTGGTCACTGGAGCCTCCTGGGTAACAATCATGTGGTACAAACATAAAAGCAACAGTACATTAAACAAGGCAAACCTATATACATAATGGGGGTACGCTGCAGGGGAACCCTGGGGACATACAGGGACACTGCCTGACAGGGCAGGAGTACCGTGCGGGGCCACATTATCCCGTACTGGGACATCACAATGATATTAGATATTATATATAAGATGATAACATTGTGAGGAGGAAACTGCAACTAGATACTCAATGGAAGGTGGAATGGACACGTCCTTGTACTTTCACCCTTGTACTTGGCCTAATTCATGCACCAACATAGGACACCATTTTGAATTTTCCCACTTCCCCCTAGTCCTGCTGTTTGGTCAGACTAAGAGAACAAAGTAACTAAAGCTCCATTGTCACAATTGTATCCAGACTCTTAAACCTGGCTGAGACCTGCAAACAAAGCGGATCGGAGACCTGCATCGGATCGGGAAAGGTTCCTCTATTGTAACATAATTGCCATTTTTGTATAACATAAAGCCACCCTCCCCCTCTAATTCACAAATATCCGTACATTCTTCTGTACCCGCCAGGTCATCTCTTTTTTTCCAGGCCGGTCCTGAAAATAACATTATTTCCCGTCCATGTTGTTCTGATTCTTCTTAATAGCTGCACATAATTGCCCGGTAACTAAGGAGTCTTTGTGCGCGGCGTTTCTGTAAGAGGCGGACACACCACGTTTTTCTATAGTCATTTTGTTCTTGCCGATTGACAAGAGGCCGGAAGTTAAAAGTCCATTTTCAAGGACTGGAACACCCAGCAGAGCTCATTGCGGTTCTGTATGATCCTCGCTCCCACTCATCTACCCTGACCGTACAATTTACCTGTCATTGTAAAGTTCTTGCTCCGGCCGCAAGTCTCAGATCTGCTTATGCGTTACTCAATGCGCCAAAGTCTGAAAGGAGATCCATCGCCTTATACTGAATGGTGGACTTATAGGAGATCGGGTGAAAAGCTGCCCCTGCTATAAAAATGGGAACATTCAGGATCTTCTGTGCAACTTTTCTAATCTTAAATAGGTACTCCGCTGTCCCAGCATTAGGAACATTTTGTTCCAAATGCTTGGAGCGGGCGGCGGGGTCATGACGTCATGGCCACGCCCCCTAAATGCAAGCCAATGGGTGGGGACATAGCGGCTGCCAAGCCCCCTTCCATAGACTTGCATTGAGGGGGCGTGGCGTGAAATCATGAGTGGCGAGGTTGTGACATAACGACCCCGCCACCCGCACCCAGCATTTAAACGAATGTCGGATGCTACACAGAGATCGTGAGGGTCCCATCTGCAGGACCCCTGCAATCAGACATCTTATCCCCTATCCTTTGGATAGAGAATAAGATGTCTAGGGGCAGAGTGGCCCTTTATGTTTTGTTCCCATTTTTCTTATCTTAAAGGGGTACTTCACTGCCCCAGCATTAGGAACACTTTTTTCTGAATGCTTTTAGCGTGCAACGGGGTCGTGATGTCACGGCCACATCCCTCGTTAGGCCACACCCTCTCAATGCAAGTCTATGGGAGGGGGCGTGGAGACCACTAAACGAATGCCAAGTGCTGCACAGAGATCCCCGCGATCCTTTGGATAGGGGATAAGATGTCTAGGGGCAGAGTTCCCCCTTTAAGGTTTGTTCCCATATCATTCCCATTAAGTGATTGACTCATCTCTGTTGCATTCCAGATCCAATGGTCCAGATAAGGCCGGCAAGATTGTCGTGTGGCATAAGGTGTAAATGTGTATAAGGTGCCGGAAAATGTATTTGTGTGCACCATATTCATAGCACACACTGAGCTTTTTCAGAATGTAAAGGGTTAAAATGTGCATTTCCTGTGCCCAGATGGATGATGCCCTGGTCACATGATCCTCCTAACCAATGGTCGCAGGAAAAGTCACTAGCCTAAGCTCCATCTCCCTGGAGTGACCCAAATGTATCATTAGTTTGGCCCAGGCCCAAAAAGTAGTAAAGATCTCCTAAAAGTTCTATTTTAGGCATACATACACCTAGGCCACCCTCCTTCTCTTTTGCCCTCCTAACTGCCCCATCTTATTACCCCATCATTACTGCTTCCTAAGTGAAATTCTGTCAACAAGCAAGTCCCTGTTCCTGTCCCCATTGTGAGGATAAAGCGCAAAAGTTCTGCATCCCCCAGAATAGTTTACTTAATCAGAGAGAATAAGGCTAAACAAGGACCTCTCTGCACTAAACGTATGTTTTTGTTGGCCTCTAGTTAGAGCTAATGCTGCTTGGCTGGTGAATATTTCCTTCGTGTTGGTTTTGTGTTGCACAGCGGAGTAAAGTCTACATATTGCACCACAGTAAGTCACTCTACGAAGATCATCGTCATTAGTTTCAGGACATGTACACAAGCGAAGAAGCACCTCGGAGATCGCTAAATTCAGTAAATCTACTGTAAGACAACATTTTAAAGTAACAGTTAACAAATATCCATTTGTAACATTTCAAGTTATACCAAAGAATCTGTATAAGGCTGCATTCACATCTCGTTTTTGCCATACGGTTCCCGTATCAGTTTTTTTTTAAAGAAACAAACATATGTCTCAAAACCGGACTGAACCGTATACAACCGTATATACCTCTGTACGGTTTTAAACCGTATACGGTTTGAAAACGGATGTCCTGTTGCATACGGTTTAATACGTTTTTGAAAAAAAAAATACGGATACGGTTTTATGTTTGTCCTTAATTTAATAAAGTTCTTCTTGTTCTATTTGTGGGAAGAACTTTCGGCGTGCACTGCGCATGTGCAAACTGCAAAACCGTATTGTGCAAACTGGATGGAACCATACGGTTCCCATTTAAAAAAAAAACATATACGCGTTGTATCCGGTTTTTCACCCGGACATAAAATCGTAGTAGACTACGGTTTTGTGTACAGGAAAAAAACTGATAAAACTGTAAGTGGTGCAAAACCTACACAACCGGATGCTACGTTTTACATACGGTTTTCTATGACATGCCTATACATACGGTTTTCTATGACATGCCTATACATACGGTTTTCTATGACATGCCTATACATACGGTTTGCAAAACGGTAACATATGGTTTTTACTCTGAAACCGGATACGGGAACCGTATTGCAAAAACGAGATGTGAACGCAGCCTTACATTGGATTTGCAAAAGAAGCTAAGTAAAGTTGTTAAAGGGGTACTCCACTGCCCCGGCGTTTAGAACATTTTGTTCAGAATAAACAGAATAATCCCGGCACCCGCTTCTTTGCTTCATCAATGTTATTTAGTAATTAAGCATATTACAGGCACGCAAGACGCGTTTTGGCGTATAGCCTTTCTCAACAGTAAAAAGCGCATTTATATACGTAACTTCCTGGGGGTAGAGGAACCACAATGATGATTGACAGCTCATCAATACGTCAGTAATTTTCAGGTAATACGTCAGGTAATTTCTGGTAATAGAAGACGTCAGATGGATGAGATGTGGTGGGGATATTAAAGAGCTGGGGACAAAAGAAAAGGGGCACTCCGCTGCTCAGCGTTTGGTACAAACTGTTCCGAATGCTGGAGTTGGCACCCGCAGCCCGCACCCAGCAACAACATGTTCCGAACGCTGGGGCAGTAGAGTACCACTTTAAAGTTGTTCCTGGAATCATTTGGATATAGTCTCCACTTACTAGATATAAAGAATATTTCACTTTCTTTGTCTGTCTGTGTAATGTCACTGTAATGTATGCATGTATTATATAGAACTGATATATATATATATATATATATATATATATATATATATATATATATATATTAGAGCTGGGGGGTATGACCAAATATGTGCATCACGGTATTTTTGTAACTTGTGGCAGTTCCACGGTATATAATGGTATTTCTTTCACCCCCCCCCCAAATCATGTGACCCGCGAGCGCTGTTCTGCTCCCCCCCCAAATCATGTGACCCGCCAGCGCTGTTCTGCTCCCCCCCCCAAATCATGTGACCCGCCAGCGCTGTTCTGCTCCCCCCCCCAAATCATGTGACCCGCCAGCGCTGTTCTGCCCCCCCCCCCCCAATTAATTATCAGTCCAGCGGGGCACTACTCACATATGTCACCCGCAGGCACTGCCCACCTCCTCTTTGTTGCAGCCGCCAGAGCTGGAACTCTATACTGTACGCCAGTGGTCTCCAACCTGCTGACCTCCAGATGTTGCAAAACTACAACTCCCAGCATGCCCGGACAGACAACGGCTGTCTGGGCATGCTGGGAGTTGTAGTTTTGCAACAGCTGGAGGTCCGCGAGTTTGAGTGTCCGCGCGTGTGCGCCGAAACGCGTTGTCCTGTTTTACTTATTGACTTTTTTTTACCAATAAAAGTTAGTCCTGCGTAAGCGCTGGCTCGATCTTTGTTTTTACTCCAACTCCCGTCGAGATACAGTAGCGCTCTCCAAAAACCCCAATCTTTTTGTACCCTCTACATCACTCATTCTATTTAAAAATTTTAAAGGGGTATTCCAGGCAAAACCTTTTTTTTATATATATATCAACTGGCTCCGGAAAGTTAAACAGATTTGTAAATTACTTCTATTAAAAAATCTTAATCCTTCCAATAGTTATTAGCTTCTGAAGTTTTCTGTCTAACTGCTCAATGATGACTCACGTCCCGGGAGCTGTGCAGTTCCTATGGGGATATTCTCCCATCATGCACAGCTCCCGGGACGTGAGTCATCAGAAAGCAGTTAGACAGAAAACAACAACTCAACTTCAGAAGCTAATAACTATTGGAAGGATTAAGATTTTTTAAAAGAAGTAATATAAAAATCTGTTTAACTTTCCGGAGCCAGTTGATATATAAAAAAAAAAGTTTTGGCCTGGAATACCCCTTTAATCCTTTCAGTACTTATCAGCCACTGTATGCTCCACAGGAAGTTGTGTAGTTCTTTCCAATCTAAGGAGGCTCTCTGGGCATGCTGGGAGTTGTAGTTTTGCAACAGCTGAAGGCACCCTAGTTGGAAAGATATATGATGTTCTTTCCCAGCATGACTTTACAGTTTATCATGACATGGGGTGTAGCTATGAGCGGTGCCCACAGTAAATCTGCCCCCTTAAAGGGGTATTCCAGAGGGGGAAAAAATCTTAAAATCAGCCGCTGCCAGAAAGTTATACAGATTTGTAAATTACTTCTAATAAGAAATCTTAATCCTTCCAGTACTTATCAGCCGCTGTATGCTCCACAGGAAGTTGTGTAGTTCTTTCCAATCTGACCACAATGCTCTCTGCTGACACCTCTGTCCATGTCAGGAACTGTTCACAGTGTAGGAGAGGTTTGCTATGGGGATTTGCTTGCACTCTGGACAGTTCCTGACATGGACAGAGGTGTCAGCAGAGTGCAATGTGGTCAGACTGGAAAGAACTACACAACTTCCTGTGGAGCAGCTGTACAGCAGCTGATAAGTACTGGAAGGATTAAGATTTTTAAATAGAAGTAATTTAGAAATCTGTACCCCTTTAAGGAGACTTTTTCCCTGTATCCGGGAAGACATGGGCTGATGATCAGTGTCAGTTCGGGATATGTGTCTGCTGTTCTGGAAGAAGACGGGGTGTATCAGTCACCCGTGCTATCCAATGCAACAGATTGTCGCTTTTATGGATAATTAATCACACCCCTTCTGAACCCGGCGCTGCCATATTTCCTTGCTCTCATTGGGCCTGTTGTTTTTTTGGACCAGAATGTGAGTACGAAGAAGCTTCTTCATCTTTCTTGTCAAAACACAGACTTAGAAAAACACGATGGAAACATCTGCTCTCTTCTTATGTCGCGAACAGAACTCGGAAGAGAATTTAATTAAGGAATAGCGCGGCGGAACATACATCTGACATGAGCCGCGCACGTTCTCTAATAAACTTTCTGAATATTTTCAGCACGAAGGAGGAAGGGACTGGGCGTCCTTTAGATTTAGAAATCGTCTTCACACTCGGAACGTCTGCCACTTGTATCCCGGCTCCATTATATCCGCGATGGAACAAGTGGCGCTCATTATCCTCTTAGTGTCTTCATGGAAATGTTCTGAGGAACGCTCAAAGTGATTCGTATTCATAAGGACTAAGTAGGTCATAAAGAAATCTTCAGAAGAGCGCGGACCACTATATGAGACCGGAGGGGGTCTATGTACATAGAGGAGCACAGAGACGTCAGGTTACAACAGTGTGTCCCAACCAGGGTGCCTCCAGCTGTTGCAAAACATCAACTATAAGATAACTATTAAAGGGGTATTCCAGGAAAAAACTTTTTTTTTATATATCAACTGGCTCCCGAAAGTCAAACAGATTTGTAAATTACTTCTATTAAAAAATCTTTATCCTTCCAATAATTATCAGCTGCTGAAGTTGAGTTGTTGTTTTCTGTCTGGCAAAAGTGCTCTCCGCTGACATCTCTGCTTGTCTCAGGAACTGCACAGAGTAGAAGAGGTTTGCTATGGGGATTTGCTTCTACTCTGGACAGTTCCCGAGACACGTCATCAGAGAGGACTTAGACAGAAAAGAACAACTCAACTTCAGTAGCTCATAAGTACATATATACAAATAAGTCTAAGATATTCACTATATCAGCCTAAGATATTCACTTTATACAGATAAGTATTATCCTAAGATATTCACTTTATACAGATAAGTATTGTCCTAAGATATTCACTATATACAGGTAAGTATTATCCTAAGATATTCACTATATACAGATAAGTATTATCCTAAGATATTCACTATATACAGATAAGTATGATCCTAAGATATTCACTATATACAGATAAGTATGATCCTAAGATATTCACTATATACAGATAAGTATCATCCTAAGATATTCACTATATACAGATAAGTATTATCCTAAGATATTCACTATATACAGATAAGTATCATCCTAAGATATTCACTTTATACAGATAATTATTATCCTAAGATATTCACTATATACAGATAAGTATCATCCTAAGATATTCACTATATACAGATAAGTATTATCCTAAGATATTCACTATATACAGATAAGTATGATCCTAAGATATTCACTATATACAGATAAGTATTGTCCTAAGATATTCACTATATACAGGTAAGTATTATCCTAAGATATTCACTATATACAGATAAGTATTATCCTAAGATATTCACTATATACAGATAAGTATGATCCTAAGATATTCACTATATACAGATAAGTATGATCCTAAGATATTCACTATATACAGATAAGTATTATCCTAAGATATTCACTATATACAGATAAGTATTGTCCTAAGATATTCACTATATACAGATAAGTATTATCCTAAGATATTCACTATATACAGATAAGTATGATCCTAAGAAATTCACTATATACAGATAAGTATGATCCTAAGATATTCACTATATACAGATAAGTATTATCCTAAGATATTCACTATATACAGATAAGTATTGTCCTAAGATATTCACTATATACAGATAAGTATTATCCTAAGATATTCACTATATACAGATAAGTATTATCCTAAGATATTCACTATATACAGATAATTATTATCCTAAGATATTCACTTTATACAGATAACTATGATCCTAAGATATTCACTATATACAGATAAGTATTATCCTAAGATATTCACTATATACAGATAAGTATCATCCTAAGATATTCACTATATACAGATAAGTATTATCCTAAGATATTCACTATATACAGATAAGTATTATCCTAAGATATTCCCTATATACAGATAAGTATCATCCTAAGATATTCACTATATACAGATAAGTATTATCCTAAGATATTCCCTATATACAGATAAGTATTGTCCTAAGATATTCACTATATACAGATAAGTATTATCCTAAGATATTCACTATATACAGATAAGTATTATCCTAAGATATTCCCTATATACAGATAAGTATTGTCCTAAGATATTCACTATATACAGATAAGTATTGTCCTAACATATTCACTATATACAGATAAGTATCATCCTAAGATATTCACTATATACAGATAAGTATTATCCTAAGATATTCACTATATACAGATAAGTATTATCCTAAGATATTCACTATATACAGGTAAGTATCATCCTAAGATATTCACTATATACAGATAAGTATTGTCCTAAGATATTCACTATATACAGATAAGTGTTATCCTAAGATATTCACTATATACAGATAAGTATTATCCTAAGATATTCACTATATACAGATAAGTGTTATCCTAAGATATTCACTATATACAGATAAGTGTTATCCTAAGATATTCCCTATGCACTATTGTTTCCAATCCAAGGTGCCCCCAGCTGTTGCAAAACTGTAACTCCCAGCATGCCTGGAGTCATTAGCGCACCAGATGGGAAACACGGGGTTACAGAATATGGCTCGGTTCCTGCTCGGTCCTGGGTTCATGGCCTTGAGATGAATAGAGATTAACTATTAATTTTATAATTCAAAATTATATTAAAATATTCTACTGTAACAATGTATCCATGTCTCCATGGCAACCAAACTGTAAACAGGACTCTGCAAGCTGTAAATTCAATCTGTATTCTATTCTGTCTTCTGATAAAAAAAAAGAGTCACATGATTTCCAACAGTTCTAATGCAATTATCCCATGTGATAGGTCTTAAAGGGGAGGGGTTATGCTAATGTATCCAAAATGAGTATTCCTGGGTAGATTATAGGAAAGATTGGATTTATATTGTAAATCAGATTGGTTGATATAGATTGTGATTTCCTGGCGTCAGGGATGATGGGAGTGATACATTGTATGATAGGAGATTAGATTGTGAGCTCCCGGGGTCAGGGATGATGGGAGTGATACATTGTATGATAGGAGATTAGATTGTGATCTCCTGGGGTCAGGGATGATGGGAGTGATACATTGTATGATAGGAGATTAGATTGTGAGCTCCTGGGGTCAGGGATGATGGGAGTGATACATTGTATGATAGGAGATTAGATTGCGATCTCCTGGGGTCAGGGATGATGGGAGTGATACATTGTATGATAGGAGATTAGATTGTGATCTCCTGGGGTCAGGGATGATGGGAGTGATACATTGTATGATAGGAGATTAGATTGTGAGCTCCTGGGGTCAGGGATGATGGGAGTGATACATTGTATGTGATAGGAGATTAGATTGTGAGCTCCTGGGGTCAGGGATGATGGGAGTGATACATTGTATGATAGGAGATTAGATTGTGATCTCCTGGGGTCAGGGATGATGGGAGTGATACATTGTATGATAGGAGATTAGATTGTGAGCTCCTGGGGTCAGGGATGATGGGAGTGATACATTGTATGATAGGAGATTAGATTGTGAGCTCCTGGGGTCAGGGATGATGGGAGTGATACATTGTATGTGATAGGAGATTAGATTGTGATCTCCTGGGGTCAGAGATGATGGGAGTGATACATTGTATGTGATAGGAGATTAGATTGTGATCTCCTGGGGTCAGGGATGATGGGAGTGATACATTGTATGTGATAGGAGATTAGATTGTGAGCTCCTGGGGTCAGGGATGATGGGAGTGATACATTGTATGATAGGAGATTAGATTGTGAGCTCCTGGGGTCAGGGATGATGGGGGTGATACATTGTATGATAGGAGATTAGATTGTGATCTCCTGGGGTCAGGGATGATGGGAGTGATACATTGTATGATAGGAGATTAGATTGTGATCTCCTGGGGTCAGAGATGATGGGAGTGATACATTGTATGTGATAGGAGATTAGATTGTGAGCTCCTGGGGTCAGGGATGATGGGAGTGATACATTGTATGTGATAGGAGATTAGATTGTGATCTCCTGGGGTCAGGGATGATGGGAGTGATACATTGTATGTGATAGGAGATTAGATTGTGAGCTCCTGGGGTCAGGGATGATGGGAGTGATACATTGTATGATAGGAGATTAGATTGTGATCTCCTGGGGTCAGGGATGATGGGAGTGATACATTGTATGATAGGAGATTAGATTGTGATCTCCTGGGGTCAGGGATGATGGGAGTGATACCTTGTATGTGATAGGAGATTAGATTGTGAGCTCCTGGGGTCAGGGATAATGGGAGTGATACATTGTACGATAGGAGATTAGATTGTGAGCTCCTGGGGTCAGGGATGATGGGAGTGATACATTGTATGTGATAGGAGATTAGATTGTGATCTCCTGGGGTCAGGGATGATGGGAGTGATACATTGTATGATAGGAGATTAGATTGTGAGCTCCTGGGGTCAGGGATGATGGGAGTGATACATTGTATGATAGGAGATTAGATTTTGATCTCCTGGGGTCAGGGATGATGGGAGTGATACATTGTATGTGATAGGAGATTAGATTATGATCTCCTGGGGTCAGGGATGATGGGAGTGATACATTGTATGATAGGAGATTAGATTGTGATCTCCTGGGGTCAGGGATGATTGGAGTGATACATTGTATGATAGGAGATTAGATTGTGAGCTCCTGGGGTCAGGGATGATGGGAGTGATACATTGTATGATAGGAGATTAGATTGTGATCTCCTGGGGTCAGGGATGATGGGAGTGATACATTGTATGATAGGAGATTAGATTGTGAGCTCCTGAGGTCAGGGATGATGGGAGTGATACATTGTATGATAGGAGATTAGATTGTGAGTTCTTGAGGTCAGGGATGATGGGAGTGATACATTGTATGATAGGAGATTAGATTGTGAGCTCCTGGGGTCAGAGATGATGGGAGTGATACATTGTATGATAGGAGATTAGATTGTGATCTCCTGGGGTCAGGGATGATGGGAGTGATACATTGTATGATAGGAGATTAGATTGTGATCTCCTGGGGTCAGGGATGATGGGAGTGATACATTGTACGATAGGAGATTAGGGATGATGGGAGTAATGGTGAGGCCCTGGTGGTGTGGTTGGGAGTCCTGGCGTATTTAATGTCAGCATTGAGTGTTTTATGTTGGGGTTGTGGGCGGAGTTCTCACCTGCGCTGTTCGTCGCTCCGCTCGACTGAGCCGCCATTTCTGTTTATTTACCTTTATAGTGTTTGATTTGGAAGCCCCCAGACCCTCGTCTCCAGACTCCGGCTCCGCAGCTCATGAAAATTCAAAGTGGCGCGGCACATTTAGTGAAGTCCAATATGGTGGGGCAGGAAGCTCCCAAGTTCTATTTATAAGCTGGAATTTCTCCCCTTTATTTGTCTTTAAACATATAGTGAAATATAGACGGGTCGTAGAGACGCGTTCACGGAATACGGCGCGTTTATAGTGCGGGATATGTAACCTGAGGTGTCCAATCACCTGCTGTCACCCCACATTACTCGGCGCACCACAACCCCCAACAGACACACAGCAGCCTCACAGACTGATTTATAGCAATCGCGTGATATAAAGGGCGGCGATCAGTTTGTGTGGCGTAATAACCGTATAATAACCACAGAAGCGTTCTGACGAAAAAAAGTCCCAATTTATGTCAAATGAAGTCACATTTGTACAGGTTTTTGCTCCTTTTTAAAAAGGGAGCGGTTTAGGGGATGGCTGCCGGCTTATTTGGTATAATTTATGCCAGAATATTGGCGCACCTTGACTCATAGCGGACATATATTTCATAATGTGTCACACGAACCATCAAGGATATACAAACTTGTTAATAAATTTGTCAAAAGCGCCAACATATGCGCAGCTTACGTCTGAGCCCCTCAGGATCAGTGGATCAGAGATGGCGGCTGCATAGACTTTTTGGGGCACTCTATGCTATATATGTGTATACATTGCTGTGCATATATGTGTGTATATGTGTGTATACAGTGCTGTGTATATATGTGTGTATATGTGTGTATACAGTGCTGTGTATATAGGTGTATATATCTGTGTATACAGTGCTGTGTATATAGGTGTATATATGTGTGTATATGTGTGTATACAGTGCTGTGTATATATGTGTGTATACAGTGCTGTGTATATAGGTGTATATATGTGTGTATACAGTGCTGTGTATATAGGTGTATATATGTGTGTATACAGTGCTGTGTATATATGTGTGTATACAGTGCTGTGTATATAGGTGTATATATGTGTGTATACAGTGCTGTGTATATAGGTGTATATATGTGTGTATACAGTGCTGTGTATATAGGTGTATATATCTGTGTATACAGTGCTGTGTATATATGTGTGTATACAGTGCTGTGTATATAGGTGTATATATGTGTGTATACAGTGCTGTGTATATAGGTGTATATATGTGTGTATACAGTGCTGTGTATATAGGTGTATATATGTGTGTATACAGTTCTGTGTATATATGTGTGTATACAGTGCTGTGTATATATGTGTGTATACAGTGCTGTGTATATATGTGTGTATACAGTGCTGTGTATATATGTGTGTATACAGTGCTGTATATATGTGTGTATACAGTGCTGTGTATATAGGTGTATATATGTGTGTATACAGTGCTGTGTATATAGGTGTATATATGTGTGTATACAGTGCTGTGTATATAGGTGTATATATGTGTGTATACAGTGCTGTGTATATATGTGTGTATACAGTGCTGTGTATATAGGTGTATATATGTGTGTATACAGTGCTGTGTATATAGGTGTATATATGTGTGTATACAGTGCTGTGTATATAGGTGTATATATGTGTGTATACAGTGCTGTGTATATAGGTGTATATATGTGTGTATACAGTGCTGTGTATATATGTGTGTATACAGTGCTGTGTATATAGGTGTATATATGTGTGTATACAGTGCTGTGTATATATGTGTGTATACAGTGCTGTGTATATAGGTGTATATATGTGTGTATACAGTGCTGTGTATATAGGTGTATATATGTGTGTATACAGTGCTGTGTATATAGGTGTATATATGTGTGTATACAGTGCTGTGTATATAGGTGTATATATGTGTGTATACAGTGCTGTGTATATAGGTGTATATATGTGTGTATACAGTGCTGTGTATATAGGTGTATATATGTGTGTATACAGTGCTCTGTATATAGGTGTATATATGTGTGTATACAGTGCTGTGTATATATGTGTGTATATGTGTGTATACAGTGCTGTGTATATATGTGTGTATACAGTGCTGTGTATATATGTGTGTATATGTGTGTATACAGTGCTGTGTATATATGTGTGTATACAGTGCTGTGTATATGTGTGTATACAGTGCTGTGTATATATGTGTGTATATGTGTGTATACAGTGCTGTGTATATAGGTGTATATATGTGTGTATACAGTGCTGTGTATATAGGTGTATATATGTGTGTATACAGTGCTGTGTATATAGGTGTATATATGTGTGTATACAGTGCTCTTTATATAGGTGTATATATGTGTGTATACAGTGCTGTGTATATATGTGTGTATATGTGTGTATACAGTGCTGTGTATATATGTGTGTATACAGTGCTGTGTATATGTGTGTATACAGTGCTGTGTATATATGTGTGTATATGTGTGTATACAGTGCTGTGTATATAGGTGTATATATGTGTGTATACAGTGCTGTGTATATAGGTGTATATATGTGTGTATACAGTGCTGTGTATATAGGTGTATATATGTGTGTATACAGTGCTGTGTATATAGGTGTATATATGTGTGTATACAGTGCTGTGTATATAGGTGTATATATGTGTGTATACAGTGCTGTGTATATAGGTGTATATATGTGTGTATACAGTGCTGTGTATATAGGTGTATATATGTGTGTATACAGTGCTGTGTATATATGTGTGTATACAGTGCTGTGTATATAGGTGTATATATGTGTGTATACAGTGCTGTGTATATAGGTGTATATATGTGTGTATACAGTGCTGTGTATATAGGTGTATATATGTGTGTATACAGTGCTGTGTATATAGGTGTATATATGTGTGTATACAGTGCTGTGTATATAGGTGTATATATGTGTGTATACAGTGCTGTGTATATAGGTGTATATATGTGTGTATACAGTGCTGTGTATATAGGTGTATATATGTGTGTATACAGTGCTGTGTATATAGGTGTATATATGTGTGTATACAGTGCTGTGTATATATGTGTGTATACAGTGCTGTGTATATAGGTGTATATATGTGTGTATACAGTGCTGTGTATATAGGTGTATATATGTGTGTATACAGTGCTGTGTATATAGGTGTATATATGTGTGTATACAGTGCTGTGTATATAGGTGTATATATGTGTGTATACAGTGCTGTGTATATAGGTGTATATATGTGTGTATACAGTGCTGTGTATGTTTGTTCATATGTAAAAATATCGATGTGTCTGAATATGTATATTTTGAGGTGTGATGATGTGTTGCTATGTATATACACGAGCTGAGAACACGGCACTACCCGGTTTTTCCTACCTTATCCTGTGGGGGAGGAAAAGCAATAAAGGAGGAAGCTTTTGTCCTCATATCCCATCCTTAAATCCTGACCCCACATCCCCTCCTCATATCCTGACCTCATATCCCGTCCTCATATCCCGTCCTCATATCCTGACCTCATATTTTGTCCTCAATATCTCGACTTCATATCCTGTCCCTAAATCCTGTCACCATACCTTGTCCCCATATCCCAACCTCTTATGCCGTCCTCATATCCAGTCCCTATATCCCGTCCCCATGTCCCGTCCTCATATCCTGTCCTCATATCCTGTCCTCATATCCCTTCTTCATATCCCGTCCCCATATCCCGTCCTCATATCCCGTCCTCATATGCTTCCTCATATCCCGTCCCCATATCCCGTCCTCATATCTTGACCTCATATTCCCTCCTCATATCCGGACCTCATATCCCGTCCTCATATCCCGACCTCATATCCAGTTCCTATATCTCGTCCTCATTTCCTGTCCCCATATCCCGTCCTCATATCTTGACCTCATATCCCCTCCTCATATCCCGACCTCATATCCGGTCTCTATATCCCGTCCCCATATCCTGTCCTCATATCCCATCCTCATATCCTGTCCTCATATCCAGTCCTCATATCCCGTCTTCATATCCCGTCCCCATATCCTGTCCCCATATCCCGTCCCCATATCCTGACCTCATATCCCGTCCCCATATCCTGTCCCCATATCCCGTCCTCATATCCCGACCTCATATCCGGTCTCTATATCTCATCCTCATATCCTGTCCCCATATCCCGTCCCCATATCCTGTCCTCATATCCCATCTTCATATCCCGTCCTCATATCCCCTCCTCATATCCTGTCCTCATATCCCGTCTTCATATCCCGTCCTCATATCCCCTCCTCATATCCTGTCTTCATATCCTGTCCCCATATCCAGTCCGCATATCCCCTCCTCATATCCCGTCTTCATATCCCGTCCTCATATCCCCTCCTCATATCCCCTCCTCATATCCCGTCTTCATATCCCGTCCTCATATCCCCTCCTCATATCCCCTCCTCATATCCTGTCCCCATATCCAGTCCCCATATCCTGTCCCCATATCCTGTCCCCATATCCCGTCCTCATATCCCGTCCTCATATCCCGAACTCATATCTCATCCTCATTTCCAATTCTCAGCCTTGCAATATGGGACATGGCATGCGGGGAGGGTGTGGCTTACCAGCCGGACTGACGCATTCACCAGGAGATGCAGAGCGCAGCTTGTGCAGTAAGACACCAGAAGTCCTATATATTTGCATGAAACTTGAAACAAAAACCCCATCCTTCACATATGGGGGCAGGTTAGGGGTTAAATTAACTATTATATATATTTTTTTACATATAAGTAACATGTGACCAAGTATTATCGAAATATCTCCAGACGTTTTGACGTTATGCTTGAACATACATTTCCTATAGATTTGCATTGGACTTTAAACAAAAACCCTGACCCTCAAATTATCCCCAAAGGATAGGGGATAAGATGTCTGATCGTGGGGGTCCCACTACTGGGGACCCCCGGGATCTCGGCTTCAGCACCCCTCTGTCATTACTGCACAGAACAAACTCGCTCTGTGCGTAATGATGGGCAATACAGGGGCCGGAGCATCGTGACATCATGGGTCCGCCCCCTCGTGATGTCACGGCCTGCCCCCTTAATGCAAGTCTATCAGAGGGGGCATGGTGGCCGCCTCGCCCCCTCCCATAGAATTATAAATAACTGTATATATATTAGGCGTGGCTGTGTACATAGCTGTATATATATATTAGGCGTGGCTGTGTACATAGCTGTATATATATATATGTTTGGCGTGGCTGTGTACATAGCTGTGTATATATATATATGTTAAGCGTGGCTGTGTACATAGCTGTATATATATTAGGCGTGGCTGTGTACATAGCTGTGTATATATTAGGCGTGGCTGTGTACATAGCTGTATATATATTAGGCGTAGCTGTGTACATAGCTGTATATATATGTATTAGGCGTGGCTGTGTACATAGCTGTATATATATTAGGCGTGGCTGTGTACATAGCTGTGTATATATATATTTGGCGTGGCTGTGTACATAGCTATGTGTATATATATATATATATATATATATATATATATATATATATATTAAGCGTGGCTGTGTACATAGCTGTGTATATATTAGGCGTAGCTGTGTACATAGCTGTATATATATATATTAGGCGTGGCTTTGTACATAGCTGTATATATATATTAGGCATGGCTGTATATATATTAGGCGTGGCTATGTACATAGCTGTATATATATATATATATATATATATATATATATATATATATATTAGGCGTGGCTGTATATATATTAGGCGTGGCTGCGTACATAGCTGTATATATATTAGTCGTGGCTGTGTACATAGCTGTATATATATATATTAGGCGTGGCTGTATATATATTAGGCGTGGCTATGTACATAGCTGTATATATATATTAGGCGTGGCTGTATATATATTAGGCGTGGCTGTGTACATAGCTGTATATATATATTAGGCGTGGCTGTATATATATTAGGCGTGGCTATGTACATAGCTGTATATATATATTAGGCGTGGCTGTATATATATTAGGCGTGGCTGTGTACATAGCTGTATATATATATTAGGCGTGGCTGTATATATATTAGGCGTGGCTGTGTACATAGCTGTATATATATTAGTCGTGGCTGTGTACATAGCTGTATATATATATATATATATATTAGGCGTGGCTGTATATATATTAGGCGTGGCTGTGTACATAGCTGTATATATATATTAGGCGTGGCTGTATATATATTAGGCATGGCTGTATATATATTAGTCGTGGCTGTGTACATAGCTGTATATATATATTAGGCGTGGCTGTATATATATTAGGCATGGCTGTATATATATTAGGCGTGGCTGTGTACATAGCTGTATATATATTAGTCGTGGCTGTGTACATAGCTGTATATATATATTAGGCGTGGCTGTATATATATTCGTCGTGGCTGTGTACATAGCTGTATATATATATTAGGCGTGGCTGTATATATATTAGTCGTGGCTGTGTACATAGCTGTATATATATATATATTGGTCATGGCTGTGTACATAG